>NW_027617361.1:0-124066 GCF_964187855.1 Myxine glutinosa
AGGTCGCATAGTGACATATATATATATATATATATATATATATATATATATATATATATATATATTTTTTTTTATATATATTTATATATATATATATATATATATATATATATATATTTATATATATATATATATTTATATTTATATATATATATATATATTTATATATATATATATATATATATATATATATATTTATATTTATATATATATATATATTTATATATATATATATATATATATATATATATATATATATATTTATTTATTTATTTATTTATATATATATATATATATATATATATATATATATATATATATATATATATATATATACATATATATATATATATATACATATATATATATATATATATATATATACATATATATATATATATATATATACATATATATATATATATATATATATATACATATATATATATATATATATATATATATATAGTCGTGGCCAAAAGTATTGGCACCCCAGACTTAATATTTGGTAGCACAGACTTTGGACAAAATAAATGCAGACAACAAGGGCTTCCTATAGCCATGAATGAGCTTCCTACACATCTTTACTAGCAGTTTACTAGCAGGAGGTCATGGGGATGGCACAGCATGGGAAGCATGGCTTGGGGTGGATGAAGCATGAGCGATGGGGAAAGGCATGTGTGAAAGAGAGGAGGAAGATGAGGGAGGTGAGAAGAAAGGAAGAGGAGGGGAGATATGTGAAAGCAGTCGGTCAGGCACAGCAAGGTGCTTGGACTAAGTGGGGAGGTGTGCGGGTGAGGATGTTGAAGTGGCAAGAGATTTGGAGGATGGAGCCAATATTGTTGAATTTCCTGTTGCGGGCAACGTATGATGTGCTTCGTAACAGGTAAACTTGAGATTGTGGGGGTTGTTGCAGGAGGAGAGATCTTATTTGTGTGGAGGCGTGGGAACGGGTGCAGCATGCACTGAGTGCATGTTCAGTAGCATTGGCAGCAGGACAATACAGGTGGCGACATGATCAGGTGCTGGCGGTGGTGGTGCAGATGGTGCAACAAGAGGTGCTGAGGTCGAGAGAAAGAAGAGTGGAGAAGGAGACTGATGGGGGAGAGGTGTGGTTTGTCAAAGAGGGCCAAGTGGTAAGAGGTGGAAAGCAAGAGGGCTGTCAGATGCTTGTGATTGGCAGGTGGTGGCAGACCTAAAGCCACAATTGGTATTCCCAGAGGAGATCTGTGTGACAAGGTTGCGGCCTGACATTGTCATTTGGTCAAGTGCAACAAGACACGTCATCTTAGGGGAGTTGTCGGTACCTTGGGAAGATAACATGGAGGAGGTGCACGAGAGGAAGAGAGGAAAGTACAGTGAGCTGGAGGCAGAGTGCCGGGAGAAGGGTTGGCAAGTTTCGTGTCAGCCATTTGAGGTGGGGTGTAGAGGGTATATTGGCAATTCCTTTTCTGCATTTCTTGCTTGGCTGGGAGTGTGTGGGACAGAAAGAAGGAGGATGTGTGACAAGGTGGCCCAGGTTGCCTTGAAAGGCTCATTTTGGATATGGAGGAAGTTTATGGAGGCACGTCGAATGGTGTAGGTTGGTTGTGTTTTTTTTTGTTTGTTTTTTTTGTTACTATTATTATTTCTTATTTTGTGTATATGAGTGAGTGGGTGAGGGTGTGTGTTTTTGCATGAATGAATTTTTGCATGAGTGTGTGTTTTTGTATGTTGAGTGGTGTATGTTGTAAGGGTAGGTGGTTGATTGGTTGGTGTTGTGTGTGTGTGTGTGTGTGTGTGTGTGTGTGTGTGTGTGTGTGTGTGTGTGTGTGTGTGTGTGTGTGTGTGTGTGTGTGTGTGTGTGTGTGTGTATGGGTGTGTATGTGTGTGTATGAATGATCTGGTGTGTTTTGTTGGTGAGTTGTTGTGAAGTGAGTGTTGTGAGTTGTGAGTGTTGAGTGTGAGTGAGTGTTGTGAGTGTTGGTGAGTTGGTGAGTTGTGAAGGGTATAAAGGTGGGTGTTTGAGTGTTCCACCATGTTTGTTTGGTGCTGTGGATTCTGGATGCGGAGGTGTTGTTGTTGTAGTCTGCGTTCACACTGGCTGGGGGTAGGGGTATGTACGCATCCAGGTGTAGTTGCTGGATGTAAATGTGTATGTGCCCCTGCTGGCCCACCTTAGCTGACCATATCGAGATTGATGGGCCGAAACGGGATGATGCTGAGGACCTCGACTGAGGACCCGGTCAGTGCGGCACACTTGTGACCAGGTGTGTTTTGAACTTATGTATATATATGTATATATATATATATATATATATATATATATATATATATATATATATATATATATATATACATATACATATATATATATATACATATATATATACATATATATATATATACATATACACATATACATATACATATATATATACATATACATATACATATACATATATATATACATATACATATATATATATATACATATACATATACATATACATATACATATACATATACATATATATATACATATATATATACATATATATATACATATATATATATATATATATATATATATATATGTATATATATATATATATATATATATATATATATATATATATATATATATGTATATATATATATATAGTTGCGGTTCTGAGAATGTCCAGATACCATCATTAAAGGTTAAAGGTTTGCCCCCATAGTTAGTCCACATGCAACACGTAGGCCACCTTAGACCATTAGTTATGTCATAGTATGTGTCAGGATAAGGCCATTTCCATTCGTGATACCTGCGTTGTGTAAAAGAAATAAGAGTCGGCCCCGTTCATTTGCCTCCACCCTCCAAATCTACCTCGTTGGGCAGCATCCATCCCACGCCCCGATTTGGCTAATCCACCTCCGTTGCCAGCAGCGTTTGCTGCTCTTGGGTTTTCGCTCAAACCAGTCAGGTGGCCACAAGGTAGGCCTGAGAGAGGGTGGAGCCGGCGTTGAGGTCGGGGAGCGGCAGCGAGACGATAAGAGCCAACAACCAACCAGGGCTCGGGTGAAAGGGCATGGTAAGGGCGCGGCTGTACAGGACTGATGAGCGAGGGGCTTTGTAAAAGGACTGACACAACTGCACTCGTTGTAAAAGGACTTGAAGGAATTGCGCTTTACCAGAAGGACTTGCTGGGGAAGGTTGGCTTTGTCAAGGACTGTCCAGGATTGACGCAACAGCGCACATTGGAAGAGGACTGCAGCGGATACGCGCTTTGAAAGAGCACGTATGCTATTGGACTTGCATTCGGGAGCGCCTATTGAGCGGTATTGGGAGCACATATAGTGCGAGTGCATTTAATATGTACGCGACCATGGTCGCCAGTAACCGCCAGCCAGCTGCGCCTTTCGCCCTGTAACTGTCCGCTCCGCGTAAACGACCCGCGGGGAGCTTCTGCCGCTCTGACCATCTGCTTCACAGTACGAGTTGGGGACCGGAGGAAACTGCCTGGACGCCATCATCCCGGGACCATCACCCTGACCTTCTTCATCCCCGTGTGAGTGTGTCTGAGAGTGAAACGGGCCCATGTCCAGGGATAAGTTAAGACTGTATAAGCTTCACTGTGTTTTCTTCTCCTCCTTCCTGTACAAATTGTAATAAACCAATTGTTATTCCTCGTTTCTTCCTAATTCGACCGTATCAGTCCTTTCCTCCATTGGGTAAGCGTGGCACGATTCGAAACCGCTCAGATCGGGTTAGTTCCTGTTAACAGCTCGGATCAGGCTCGCTATCGCTCGGCGTTTCCACTACAACCGTGGTTCGGGCGGGGTTATTTCCTTGCTTCCCGGGAGGCGTTGGTAATTAGGTATTAGGAATTCGGCCTACGACCCTACCCAACGCTGACCGGAAGGAACGTCATAGCCCCGGATCACGTCGGCTAGCAAAAAGACAAGGGGACTAATCCCCCCTTGGTAAGGGGAAAGGCCGACATTGAGATCCGCAACAATATATATATATATATATATATATATATATATATATATATATATATATATATATATACATATATATACAGTATATATACATATATATACAGTATATATATATATATATACAGTATATATATATATATATATATATATATATATATATATATATATATATATATATATATATGTATATATATATATATATACACTGAACAGCAATAGAAACGTCACTTTACAAAAATAATACCTGAACATTTCCCATAGAAATATCAATGCATTTCGTTTAGATATCTCGTTATTTACATTAGTCTGTATCTAAATTTAATCCTAACTACCGACATTGGAGCACACGTGGGTAAAAACAGGTCACCAAAACGCAGGCAAAAAAACGACCATGGTACAAAGTCGTGCATGATTCCCATGGAAATCAAAATGCACGTGCGTCTCCTTGTGACTTTCCCGATAAAAGGCACCCCAAAACGTATGTTCATCATTCGTGTTTCGATGCCAGCGCCATGCCCAGACTTACGAGGATTCAGAGATACCAGGCTATTGGAGGATTGCATGCTGGACAGACTGCACGAATGGTTGCCAATGCTTTCCATGTCAACGTGAGAACCATCTACAGGTTACAGGAACGATACTAGGCCACCAACAGCACCGATGACCGCCCACGCAGTGGCAGACCGAGGGTAACAACACCACGACAGGATCGACAGATTGTGCGTCATCACATCCAAGATCGCTTTACCAGGGCTACAGAAACTGCAAGACAAACAGTTGGAACCCACCAGAGACACATTAGTGGTGATACAGTCCGTCGACGTTTGAAGAACAGGGACGTCCGTTGTCACAGGCCGTATCGTGGCCCCATTCTTACAGCTCGACACTGCCGTGACCAACTACAGTGGGCCACACAGCATCAAAATTGGCGTTACCAGCAGTGGAGAACCGTTCTTTTCTCAGACGAAAGCCGATACTGTGTTTCCACGGCAGATGGCAGAGTGAGAGTTTGGCATAGACGTGGGGAACGCTACTCAGATGACTGTGTGATGGAAAGAGACTCGTGGGGTGGTCCAAACATCATGGTATGGGATGCTATTGCTCTCAATCACAAAGTCGGTCCTGTGGTGTTCCAGAATATTGGTCCAGGAAGAGGCAATGGTGTCACAGCTGCTCGCTACATCGATCAAGTCCTCAGACCTCACGTTGTGCCACATTTTGGACGTCACGGAAATCATGTCTTCCAGCAGGACAACGCCCGGGCCCACACTGCCAGAGCAACAAGGGACTTCCTGCAACAGAATGGCATCCAAACCATCCAATGGCCTGCGCTCAGCCCCAATTTAAACCCGATAGAGCACTTGTGGGACGAGGTTCAAAGAAGACTGAATGGCGTTCGACCAAGGCCGACAACTGCAGCTCAACTCAGTCAGGCGTTTCTCAGAGTGTGGGCCCAAGTGACAAATGCCTTCATCAACCAATTAATCCACTCCATGTACAGACGATGTATGGCTGTCATCAACGCTCACGGAGGTCACACAAGATACTGATTTTGACCTCCCTTGTTCTCACCTGGTCTTGTGTTTTTCTTATTCAGAACATTTCACATTGTTGTTTGAACTGTGGTGACCATACCTGTAATGTTTCATGTTGATCCTAAATCTCAATTCGTGTTGATCATGACTTGAAAATAAAGACTCCAAAATATTGATTCTGACTGACGTTTCTTTTGCTGTTCAGTATATATATATATATATATATATATATATATATATATATATATATATAAATATATATATATATATATATATACATATACATACATATATATATATATATATATATATATATATATGTATATGTATATATATATATATATATATATATATATATATATATATATATATATATATATATATATATATATATATATATATATATATATATATATATATATATATATATATATATATATATATATGTATATGTATATATATATATATATATATATATATATATATATATATATATATATATATATATATATATATATATATATATATATATATATATACATACATATATACATATATATACATATATATATACATATATATATATGTACATATATATATATATATATATACATATATATATATATATATATATATACATATATATATATATATATATATATATATATATATATATATATATATATATACATATATATATATATATACATACATATATATATGTCAAGTAGTAGATTTGTTATTGCCTAAAGTTCAGTTATAGACGTTGGTTGCTAATGTGTTATGATTTAAATCTGGTTTAAAAATGCTATTTTCATAAAGTTAATAAAGGGTTTTTGCTTCGTTTTAGTTTTGGATGAGGAGAGGCTCGCTGAGGTCATGCTGAACAAATTGTATACGTGTGCTTTTTCGAGGCTAGATAACATAAACCTGTTGTTTTTACCATATGTATTTTGTATTAATCACAGCGACGCCTAACTCTGTATAAACATGCTTTGAATTACTCATGTGAACCCATATATTTGCTCTGGGCTTATCTGGCCAAGCATGCACTCTTTGTGAGTTACATTTCTGTTTTCTCGGAGCCCAGAGAAACATTTGGTCCGAATGATAAGGAAGGGCTGACTCCCCCGAATGACAGAGCGGGTGACGGTGGGGGCTTGGCCCACCGGGGAGGAACCTCTCCCAGTGTTGTTTGTTCCCTCGGAGATTTCCTGATAAAACGTGTCCCTATATAAATGGACTGGGAATCAATGTGTTTTCAGGAAGGCTTGACTTGGCATGAGACTGGCTCTTGCTATAGATGTCTTGGCTTCTTCCGGATCTGTATAAGTTGGTTTTTAATAAAGCTGCGCCATTCCAGGCTATTGTGGACTTCTTTTGCAAACGAAGAGCTGATTCTTCACAGATGGTACCAGGAGTGGGGTCAGCACCGGACGACGGGAAACGGAGCCCGAGGGACAGGAGGAAGGCTGCCTGAGGCGCGCCGGCACGCGGATTTGATTAAAGGTGGGAGTTGTTTTATATCAGAGGGCTATTATTCCAAATTCGTACCTTCCTCCCTCAAGCGGGCTTAGTCTCCTTGTCTTCCGCGATGCCTGCACTCGAACAGAGATTGTAAGTAAAGGCTCATTTTAGGCCTCAGAATGACGTAGCTTTGTTAAAGCCAGGATAAACAAGTAAGGACTTAACAGTAAGCTTAAAGTTACAGTTAGCACCAGGAGGGGAAAATGAGGTCGGACAGCCATATAGGCTGAAGCCAGGTGGCCAAGATTTTTCCAGGAAGGAACAGCCCAGAGACAAGATGGGGTATGCCATTGCATGCCAGGGAACGAAGGGCTGTGGCTAAACTTAGATAGAAGGCCAAAGCAACAGAGGTCCAGATAGAAACAGGCCAGGACCTGGTGGACAAGAGAAAATAAATAAGCTCACAGGAAATGGGCCAGGTGGCCACAGGGTGAGAAGGACAGGAATGGTTTTTGAAATATTGAAATTTTAAGCATTGCAGCTATAGTTATTGTAGCTACAGGACAGAGGACAATTAAGTAAGCAGTTAAACAAGTAAATCAGCGGTTGATGCCGCTGGACCAGATACCAGACCAAGACCCCCCACCCCCCCAAGACCTGAGCTCAGTCCCGGGGCTCTAGGCAACACCCCCCACCCCCCCAAGACCTGAGCTCAGTCCCGGGGCTCTAGGCAACACCCCAACACCCCGCCCTGCCTTCCCTTTTTTCACCTCAACCCACCCCCGTCCAAACCCGTCCCAAAAATCCTTTTCCTTGAATGAGAGACGTAACATGAATGAGCAAAGATTGTTTGGGAGTGGCTGGAGAAAGGCATGATTTGAGTCGATCTGAGTTTCGCGCGAAGTCTGGGAGACTTCTATGAGTATATGAATGAGGAATGAATGTATATTGGGATGTTAATTGACGTGTGTATCTAGCCAATGTATTTGTCTGTATGACATATGCAAAGCAGAGGGGTTCGGTGTGAAGCTTTGTAAGTGATCTGCTCGACGTGCGGGAAATTCAGGCCGGGAATGTCCATTTTAGCGTCTATCCGAGAGAACAGGCGAGGTCCTGAACTGAGTCCGGATTTTCATCTGTTTGGGAGTTGTTTGGGAAGCGAATTGATATAAATCGGGTCAGGAAAGCACTCGGAGTGCCCTTGTCGACCTACTGTTGATATGAAACGGTTTCTTGGAGATGGTTGCAGGATGGGCTGCTTTGTCTTTCGAGCGGCAGTCGGACGGAGGTTTGGAGTTTGTGGAACTGGAGGTTCAGAATTCGAATCAATATGTGTGTTTTACTTGAATCGAAGAGTTCATTCAATGGCAGATATTGTGGATTGTATGTGTGGGATGTATCGCTGAGGCAGCTCACCTTTGGAATTGGTGTCATATAGTGCATTTTGGGTCAGAGAGGTGGAGCGTCGGAGATCCTGTTTTTTTTTTGCGACGTTCATGTCAGACGAGCCATGTCGGAATAGTGGCCGGCTGCGACATATATGCCAGGCAATGTCACAGGACGAATACGTTATTTATAAGATGGATAGATGGATGGATTTATTTAAGATGGCTAAAATAAACGATTTCAAGACAGAGTAATTAATTTCCGGAGCCAAGTTCCAACAGGAAGTCTTGTTCATACAGTAAGGTACAGTGCGGAGTGGCGGCTGGAAGATGCATCGATGCATTTGTGTTGACCAATTCGAAGTTTGACCTTTTAAAGTTTAGTTGACCTTTGTTCGAGATATGCAAGGGAAAGGTCAGAGGTAATTCACTAACCTTGGAAGAACGACAGGCGGAGTCAGTCTACAGGGTGTTGCTTTAACGACAGGATATAGAACCTAAATCTGGAAGGAAAGGACATTATATTGTTGGTTAAACTGAAGTCATGTACATAATTAGTGGACAGAGAATATCGAGTTTTTTGTTGTTGTGGAAGCGTCAGGTACAGTACGCTTGGAATTTAATTTAACCGAGCCGAGTACAGTGACGTGTTCGATCGAGCTGTGGGGATTTGAGATGGATTTGAGTCACGTTAAATGGAGGACAGTTGGGAGGATGAAGAGATGCAAGTAACGTGGATTAAATTGTGGTATCACGAGTTGGGTGCCAGAGATATTGTGGTTATTATAACTCACTGATTATAGGGGGCGCCGGGCGCACCGAGTACAGATCGGGTTGCATGATGGAGCACGCATGCATGGATTTTGGCTTTGCGAGGCTCCGGATAGAAATTGGCATTTCGATGCTGTGAATTATATTGTGCCTGCCCGGAAAGGTGATGTCCTGTGCTGGGGCTGGCGACATGCCTCTGTTATTTGTTTGTCTGTCGGTCTGATTGTAAGTCTTTGGTACTGGGAGGGCTAATTGAGTGCCCAGGCGTCATTGTTCCATGGAGGCAGGAGCTGTGAGTCACAAAATGTAAACGGGAACTTTGTGTAACTTTGCACCGGATCCACAAACAGAGAGATGGACAGGACAACAATGGAGTTTATATGAACTGGGTGATGGGCAATAGTGTATGAGTGAGTAATTATGATCTGTTTAAGTGTAAGAGGCGGTGGAGAAGAAAGGGGTGATGAAAAGTTATTTGTTTAGTGTGAAGTAGGTTGGTTGCTTACTTGTCACAGTAAGATGAGAGTTGTGTTTTTAAGCTTGGTCTTTGAATGAATTGTTGATTGGAAAAGTGATTTCTGATCGCTGATCCGATCTGGTTTTGAATTGTTTGATTTAATTTTGAGTTGATTGGAGGTAATAAGGATTTGTGTTGATTTCCTGATTTGAGTTCATCTGGAAACAAAGACAGATGGGATTAATGTGTATATCAGGAACAATTTGGAAAAGAAATATGGATATATGACATTACTAAAATATAACCAAGCAATTGAGAGTTCTTGGGTTAATGGGATATAAATAAATGCATCTACAAGTTGATGGTTTATAAAAATTTAGTTCTGGATGATACTTAAACGATGAACAATGTTGGCAATATACAAAGAATGTGACTTGTTTTTTGGGGGGAAAACATGTGGTTTAAATTTGGTTGGCTAAGTTTTAAAGATGGAGATGTTTCGCAGAACTCTTATGATTATTTATATGAGTGGTGGACTATTCCATGGCAAAGCATTTTCCAGTTTATTGAAAGTTGGATTTTGTAAAATAATGGTTTAATATAACCACAGTAGAAAATAATATACAGATTTGGGACATTTTGTAAACTTTGTGCTGTGAAAAGAATGTCGAGTTAATGGAAGTGTTTTGTTCGATTAATTTTGTTCAAGTTGTGTTCAAATGACCATCGATGTTGGGGGCAAAGTTATGGGTGAATTTGGTGAGTGGTTGTGGGCAAACGAAGATTAATTTAGATTTATCATAGTTAAGTTCGAGGAAGTCGATTTGAAGCCAGAATTTCATTTGGATGCCAGAAAGGAGAAAGGAGATGCTGAAAGCCAGAAAGGAGATGCTGTTGTCTACTCTGAATGACAGGTGGTGGTATCCAGGGCGCTGAGGAGTTTGTTCACGTTGTAAAGTTTGTTTATTTAGTTTGTTTATTGTAGAGAAGAGTGCTTTTGGGACTCCGGAGCCAGAGTGGATAATTTGAGAGTAGTAGGTGGTCCTTGTGAAGCTTGGGAGTGAACTGATTTGGGTTTAATAGGCACAAGCTGGTCTAAACAGGGTGAGGAGGATGGTGTGATTGATGATGTCAAAGGAGGCGTTGAGGTGAGGAGGATGAAAATGTTGAGGTTGCCGGCATCAGAGGAGAGAAAAGGTCGCTGGTGATTTTGAGGAGAGCAGTTTCAGTACTGTGGCTGGAGCAGAATCCGGATTGGGATGTTTCATACAGGTTATTGGCAGAGTGGTGATGTTTGAGTTGAGTGGCCACAGCACGTTCCAAAACTTTTGACAGAAAGGGTAGATTGGAGATGAGTCTGAAGTTATTTAGGGTGTCAGGGTTTAGTCCAGGGTTTTTCCAAAATGGGGGTGAAGTTTCACGAGTTTTTGGGGAAATCGGTATGTGAAGCTGGATTAAGTTGGAACTGCTTGATGAGCCATGGAGATGGATTGGGTTTTGTTGTTGGTTGTCTGGGAGTTCGGTTGTTGCATTGCCAAAGGTTTCTGTGTGGTGGACACACTGGTTGGCTGTTGTCTTGTGTGACGTGGGTGGAGATGTATGTGGCTGTGTGTGGCTGCCTGGAGTCGGGAAGACGGCTACAGTGGTTGATATTGGTTGTGGGTTGTCCGGGGTGCTTCGATTTGCATAAAGGGTGAAGATTGGGATATTACATTATTTTGAGTAAGTATTGGCATGAGTAATTACATAAGTAATTATGAGTTATTATGAGTAATTAGTGGTATGAGTATTAGTTATGAGTAAGTGATTATTTTAGTAAACTTACATGTTTCGCTGTGTTGTGGATCTGGGGATAAGCTAGTTTGATGGGTACCCTGGGGTCTTCGGCGTGTCTATGTGTTTGGCTATCTGTTACACCGGACTCTTGAATGGGTTTTCATGAGACGAATTTCAGACATAACAGTGAGAATCTATTTTGAGCGAATCACAGTGGGTGAGGAAAACATTGTGTGTGACCAGACACCAGAACTGACCAGAATTGAAATTGGAAGTAGACCAGGTTATTTCTATTATTTGTTTATTCGTGAAAATAAATAAATAATAGGGGGAGGTTAATGGAGGTTAATGGTGGTTTGTTTGTGTTAATGGAGGTTAATGGTGGTTTGTTTGTGTTAATGGAGGTTAATGGTGGTTTGTTTGTGTTAATTCTAGTTGAAACTCTCGCTGAAGTAATTTTCGTTTATTTTATTATTTTATTGATTTTTTTATGATTTTGATTGATTTTTGGATTTGATTTGAGAGTTGAGATGATTGATTTTTTATTAATTTTATAATTTTATTTTATTGATGTTGGAAACAGGTAATGGGATGCTGAGAGAAGGATTGAATTTAATTTGAATTGGACTGGATTAAATGGGATTGAATTTAAAAATTGAATATTGGATAAAATTGGATCCACTTGAAAAAAAGTGGATTAGGAAATTGGAGAAAAGGTGTTCTATGAAACTATGAATTGAATGAATTGAATCTATGAATTGGAGACCTGTAGACCAGGCGCTCCCAGGAGACTTGTGGACCAGGTGTTCGTGGAGCACTTCACCTGCAAGAACGCCTTGGAACCAAGGTGGAAGGGACCAGTCCAGGTGTTGCTGACTACACCAACGGCAGTCTTTTGCGAGGGCAAGACTTCGTGGATCCACGCCACGCACTGTAAGTTGGCCATACAAGCACCAGACACTACACCACAGCAACCACAGTAAGGATGGGCCTAATCATAGGTACAATACTATTGATAGCGACAGCAGCTAGGGGAAACTCCGATTCCAATAGATGCGAAAACGAAACCCGACACCTCACCGTAACATGGGGACAAAGAGTATCACTACCATGTTTCGAACAGAAAGCCCTGCACACAAATTGGGTGAACATTAATTGGCTAGCACTGTCGGCAGGGCCTGGACGCGTTGGCATGATACTACAAAAGCAACGAGAGTTCCGGGAAGACGGGCAAGCTAGCATTAAGACCTTGGCCCAACCAGGATACCAATGGGGAACCCCTGATTTTAAGCTACAAACACGCACGCGCCTAGAGAAAGGCATGACTATGCAGGTCCGGTGCAGCGTCTGGACCCCTGGCGCGGCCGGTGGCGAAAAGAACTACATACCATGCATCGAATACATACTCACGCCGCAACCCCAGGATAAGGCCCCAAAGAGGGGGGAAAACACATATTGGAAAGTGGCCAGGGAGGTGGCAACAATTCAAAATAGGACACACTGCTGGTCGTGCATGCACTTTCCCCAAGCAGGCACCACAGGAATACACATGATAGTGCTACCTCTGTCCCTCAATGACCTCTGCTCACAACCTATCGATTCCCCATGTTTAGTCACCACGCTGGAAAGAGAAGGGGTTGACAACGGCAAGAGTTGCAATCGACAATTTAATTATCGCCCGTCAATGATTGCCCATGTGGCCGAGAGGCCTGACCCCGTCTGGGTCAAACCACAGAAAGGGAGGGTCTGCCTCCAGGGTTCCGGCCACTTGCGTATGGGAGAATCAGAATGCGCCTACACTCTCCCCGGGAAGCTGGGACAAGGGAGCTCGGGGATTACATTACGAATAGTACTGCAAGATAAACACAACCACAACATAACGGCTATAACATTCTCTAGGGGGGTTAGTAGGATTAATGGGGTGGTAAAGGGACTCCAGTGCTTATCCACCCACCTGGTCCCACCCCATGGGACAATGTTTATATGCGGCGACAAGGCTTACCCCTATTTACCAAATAATTGGGGGGGCACATGTT
Source organism: Myxine glutinosa (assembly GCF_964187855.1). Taxonomy (NCBI): domain Eukaryota; kingdom Metazoa; phylum Chordata; class Myxini; order Myxiniformes; family Myxinidae; genus Myxine; species Myxine glutinosa. The sequence goes on from NW_027617361.1 coordinate 13,397, forward strand.
ATCTGGGTTCAGTTCTTCCTGACGTTGAGATACTGGATGAGCTAGACCCAAAGTCCTTGGACAGGCGTTATAAGAGGTCAGTCATGAACGAAGATGGAACCACTAAACTACATGGGAGTCTATGGGAAAAGGTGTTTGGTTTCTTCTTCCCAGGAGCGGGCACAGTCATGGATAGTTTCCGGATAGATAAATTGGCTTTGGCCCTAGAAAAGGTGGCAAACGACACCGCTACGGCTCATGACATACTATTGGACACGGTAATTCACATGCGTACAATGGTGATGCAGAAGTGAGACTAAGGGAAACTAGCCACGCCCTGACGATCGATCGGATCGCGCGCGAAAATTCTTATACATTTAGCTGGCTCACTGACTGGTTCCAGGGATGGACGGGCACCATAGTGAAGTGGTTATTGACCGCACTGGCTGTGATAATCGGGGTAGTAATTTGGGGGGCACTAATGAAATCTCTAGTCCTCCTCTGTATGAGAAAGTATTTTACAGGATGGAAAGTGAAGAAGCCGCCGACAACGACTATGGCTCTGACCACAGAGGCCGTCGACCTGAACGGGTCCTTCAACAAGGCAGTTGCGACCGGCGCTCCAGAAAATTGCATTGAATTTTGTAATGACTGTGATACTTGTGCGGATCCCATGTGGGAACTGGCTGCTGCCTGTAACGGTGTATGTAATGACTGTGATACTTGTGCGGATCCCATGTGGGAACTGGCTGCTGCCTGTAACGGTGTATGTGATGACTGTGATACTTGTGCTATAAACCCCTTGCGTGTACTGGCTAACGCTGCTTATGTATTACAAGCTGACAGCTGCACGCCCCCTTTCAACCCAACTATGGATCTGATTGCGACGCTGGGTCTGGCGGTCGAGGGACCCGACGTGGATATCCTAGACCCGCAAGCCGACCAGGCGCCCAAGGGAGACTTTGACATAAAGGAAGTTCCTCTCTTTGCTTCATATGTATTAAGTTCAAATGCTTCAAGTGAATCGGATTTTTACGCTCTGTACCCTGACCAGGAAATTGAGACACAAGATACTGACAATATTATGTATTCCCCAGAACAGCAGCACGTGAGGGACCTCATGGGCATGATCGTTGATTAACCTCGAAGATCTGCAAGGACTGGGTCTGCAAAGGGTGGGGGGAGCAAGTTCCGCAGGGGAGGTGGTGGCCCTCTGGCGGAGCAGAACCTCATCTGGACCAGACACCTTCGTTGTGGATCCGAAACGTTAATGGACTTTCATGTTCTGAGCCCTCAGGCTCCGAGCACGCACCACACGACACGTTCGCCAAATGCACGGGCGAGGCGCTTTGGGCGCACGATATGCCCTTGGGAGATACCCGCATTACACAATTATTTTTTCAATACCCGCATTACACAATTATTTTTCAATAAAGCCCGATGTGGCACGTTGTCTCTTAAGATACTTTGTCTCGACGAGACAAGAGGAAGGAATGTCAAGTAGTAGATTTGTTATTGCCTAAAGTTCAGTTATAGACGTTGGTTGCTAATGTGTTATGATTTAAATCTGGTTTAAAAATGCTATTTTCATAAAGTTAATAAAGGGTTTTTGCTTCGTTTTAGTTTTGGATGAGGAGAGGCTCGCTGAGGTCATGCTGAACAAATTGTATACGTGTGCTTTTTCGAGGCTAGATAACATAAACCTGTTGTTTTTACCATATGTATTTTGTATTAATCACAGTGACGCCTAACTCTGTATAAACATGCTTTGAATTACTCATGTGAACCCATATATTTGCTCTGGGCTTATCTGGCCAAGCATGCACTCTTTGTGAGTTACATTTCTGTTTTCTCGGAGCCCAGAGAAACATTTGGTCCGAATGATAAGGAAGGGCTGACTCCCCCGAATGACAGAGCGGGTGACGGTGGGGGCTTGGCCCACCGGGGAGGAACCTCTCCCAGTGTTGTTTGTTCCCTCGGAGATTTCCTGATAAAACGTGTCCCTATATAAATGGACTGGGAATCAATGTGTTTTCAGGAAGGCTTGACTTGGCATGAGACTGGCTCTTGCTATAGATGTCTTGGCTTCTTCCGGATCTGTATAAGTTGGTTTTTAATAAAGCTGCGCCATTCCAGGCTATTGTGGACTTCTTTTGCAAACGAAGAGCTGATTCTTCACATATATACATATATATATATATATACATACATATATATATATATATATATATACATATATATATATATACATATATATACATATATACATATATATACATATATACATATATATACATATATATATATATATATATACATATATACATATATATACATATATATATATATACATATATATACATATATATATATATATACATATATATACATATATATATATATATATACATATATATACATATATATACATATATATATATATATATACATATATATACATATATACATATATACATATATATACATATATACATATATACATATATATACATATATACATATATACACATATATACATATATACATATATACATATATATATATATATATATATATATATATATATATATATATATATATATATATATATGTATATACGTGACTGTATATATATATATACAGTCACGTGAAAAAGTAAGTACACCCCACGTAAAGTTTTGACTTTTTCAACATATTTCAACATACAGCTATTTGATCTCATTTCAACAATATTGATAGATAAAGGTGATATAATATAACAAATATCATGAAACATTTACATTTTGTAGTCCATTGTATAATTTAAATAAACATAAATGCAAATTTCGCATGCGGAAAAAGTAAGTACACCCCTGTGGCGGACAAGAAAGCACTGACGTGGTGACATCACCCCGCACACCAAGTGGGGATGGGCCACGCCAGGGAGAGAGGCGTGGCCTCACGATATACACGGGGCGCACAGCCCTGAGCAGCTTAGTGCTGCAGTTTGAGTACTTTGAATAAAGACTCTTTTATGAACCGCGTTGTCCGCTTGCTCCTTGCGTAAGCATTAGCGCGCGCAGCATCGCGCTTTATATGGTGACCTCGACGTTGGATCTGCCGTAGCGATCCTTCCGAACACAACGACAAGGCAATGGCGATTAAACTTCCCGAATTTTGGGAGGCCCAGGCCGAAGTCTGGTTCGTTCAAGCCGAAGCCCAATTTCAGCTTCGGCGCCTCACCGGCGACGACACGCGCTACTGCCACGTCGTCGCCTCCCTCGGGCCCGGCACGGCCGCTCGAGTTGTGTCCGTCCTTCGCCACCCACCGGACGGCCACAAGTACGAGGCACTCAAGCGGCTACTCCTAGCCACGTTCGGCCTCACGGACGACGCACGGGCCGACCGCCTCCTGGATCTTCCCTAGCTCGGCGACACGCGCCCGTCGGTCCGAATGGACCATATGCTGTCACTGTTGGGCGACGAAGCCCCCGGTTCTCTATTCCGGGCGCTTTTCCGTCGCCAACTTCCAGCGCAGGTTCGCCTCGCGTTGGCCGGGACCGGGCTAACGGAACCCCGAGCATTGGCCGCCGTGGCGGACACTTACTTCGCGGCTTCGGATACGCGGGCGAGAGTCGGTGCGGCCGTCACGGACCTCGAGGCTGATGCTGCTGATGCTGCTGATGATGATGCTGATCCACAGCATCAGCTTACACAGCATACGCAGCATGCTGATACGCCCCTCGTGACCGCCGCCACGCCATGCCCACCGCCGCGGCACCACCTGGTGCTAGTTCCACGCCAAGTTTGGCCACGAGGCGCGGCAATGTCATCCGCCATGCTCCTTCAACAGGTCGGGAAACGCCCGGGCCGGCGCTCAATAGTGGCGATGAGCGCCGGCCGTTCGAGCAGCCTGCTGTTCATAATGGACACCTTATCCGGGCGCCGTTACCTGTGCGACACGGGAGCGCAGGTGAGTGTCGTTCCTGCCGGCACGTCAGACAAGCACGCCGCGGGCGGGGGCCCCGCGCTGCTTGCCGCGAACGGGACGCCCATCCGTACGTACGGAAAACGCTGCCTCTCTCTGCGGTTCGGAGGGCAGGTTTTCCGATGGACGTTCGTCACCGCCGACGTGCCCATGGCACTGCTTGGCGCGGACTTCCTGTGCGCTAATGGGCTCCTGGTCGACGTAAAGCGCAGACGTCTTGTCCAGGCCGAGACGTTCAGCTCGCTCGCTTGTGCGCTGCCCAGCTCGTCGAGCAGCTCAACGAGCGGCTTGCCAAGCGGCTTGCTGAACGGTTCGGTTCCGGCCACGTTGATCTGTACGCTTCCGGCAGCGGACGCATTCACCCGCCTCCTCGCCGGCTTCCCGGCCCTCACGCGGCCCACCTTCTCGGCGGGGGCCATCAAGCACGGGGTGGCCCATCACATCCCCACCGTCGGGCCACCGGTCTACGCCCGGGCACGCCGCCTCGAGCCGACGAAGCTGGCGGTGGCAAAAGTGGCGTTCGCTACCCTGGAGCGACTCGGCATCATTCGGCGCTCAGAGAGCGCTTGGGCGTCGCCGCTGCACATCGTGCCGAAGCCCGGCGGGGGATGGCGACCGTGCGGGGACTATCGCCGTCTCAATGATGCCACCACTCCCGAAAGCTACACCGTCCCCCACATTCAGGACTTTTCCGCCCGTTTGGCGGGCATGTCCTTCTTCTCAAATGTGGACCTCATACGCAGCTACCATCAGGTCCCCGTCAGGCCGGAGGACGTCCCGAAGACGGCGGTCGTCACGCCATTCGGACTCTTCGAGTTCCTGCGGATGCCCTTCGGTCTGAAGAATGCGGCTCAGGCATTCCAGCGACTGATGGACAGCGTCCTGCGCGACTTGGATTTTGTCTACGTCTACCTGGACGATATCCTCGTCGCCAGCGCGTCCCGCGAAGAGCACCTACGCCACCTCCGCACGCTCCTCGAACGCCTGGGCCAGCATGGCCTGATTGTGAACCCCGCAAAGTGCCGGTTCGGCGCCGCCGTAATCGATTTTCTGGGGCACCGTGTCACCAAGCACGGAGCCGTCCCCCTGCCGGCCAAGGTGGAGGCGGTGAAGGGGTTTCCGCGCCCCCGCACGATCAGAGGGCTGCAGGAGTTCCTGGGCATGGTGAACTTTAACCATCGGTTCCTGCCCCGTATCGCCCAGCCCCTGCGCCCCCTGCACGAAGCTCTCCGAGGTAAGCCGGGCAAAGGCGACGTTACCTGGACCGAGCAGATGGACACGGCGTTCACGGGCGTGAAGCTCGCCTTGGCTAACGCCACCATGCTCGCGCACCCGGCGCCCGATGCACCGATCGCCCTCACCACCGATGCCTCACTACGCGGTGGGCGCGGTGCATGAGCAATGGGTGCGTGGAGCTTGGCAACCGCTGGCATTCTTTAGCCGGCAGCTTCGCCCGCCCAAACGCCGTTACAGTACCTTCGACCGCGAGTTGCTCGGGCTTCACTTGGCGGTCAGGCACTTCCGCCATCTGCTCGAGGGCCGTGCGTTCACGGCCTTCGTCGACCACAAGCCGCTGATCTTCGCGATGGGCAAGGTCACCGAGCCGTGGTCGGCCCGGCAGCAGCGTCACCTCTCGGCCGTGTCCGAGTACACGACGGACATCCGGCACGTCGCGGGGAAGGACAACCCTGTGGCGGATTGCCTTTCCCGGGCCGTCGCCCACGCAGTCCACCTCGGCATCGACTATGCCCGGATGGCAGCAGACCAGGCCGCTGACCCCGACGTCCAGGCCTTGCAGACCGCCGTCACGGGCCTCCGCGTCACCGAGGTGCCGTTCGACGGCGCGGGCGCGGCCCTCTTGTGCGACGTCTCCCTCGGGCGTCCTCGCCCCATCGTGCCCGTGGGCTGGCAGCGCCAGGTGTTTGACGCCATCCACGGCCTGTCCCACCCTGTCGCGAGGGCCTCCCAAAGGTTGATCGCCGACAAGTTCGTCTGGCATGGCCTCCGGAAGGCCGTCCGCGGCTGGGCCAGGACGTGCCTCGCGTGCCAGCGCGCCAAGGTGCACCGGCACACCCAGGCCCCGTTGGCCCCGTTCACGGTGCCGGAACGCCGGTTTGACCACGTCCACGTGGACCTGGTGGGACCTCTGCCCCCCTCGCGGGGTTTCACCCACGTCCTCACCATGGTGGACCGCACCACCCGGTGGCCGGAGGCCATGCCCTTGGCATCGACGACGGCGGCGGATGTCGCGCAGGCTTTCATCGCCACCTGGGTCGCCCGGTTCGGCGCCCACTCAGACATCTCGTCCGACCGCGGCCCCCAGTTCACCTCGGAGCTCTGGGGCGCGGTCGCGCAGGGGCTCGGGGTCTGGCTGCACCGAACCATGGCCTACCACCCCCAGGCTAACGGCCTGTGAGCGATTTCACCGCTCATTGAAGGCCGCGCTCCGGGCCACCCTCCGCGACGGCGGCTGGGTCGACAGGCTCCCCTGGGTCCTGCTGGGCCTCCGGACGGCGCCCAAGGAGGACCTGCGTGCATCCGCGGCGGAGTTGGTCTTCGGGCAACCGCTGAGGGTGCCGGGCGAATTCCTCCCCGACTCCACGGCACAGCAGCGCTACGCTCTGCAAGAGACCGCCCAGAGGTTCGCCCCGGTGCCAACGGCATGCCACGGGTACCCACCGACGCACGTCGCCCCAGAGCTTCGCACGGCGGAGTACGTCTTCGTCCGCCACGATGCCCACCGGACACCACTGCGGCCCCCGTACGACGGGCCTTTACGCGTGCTGGAGACCGGGGCGAAGCACTTCACCCTGGACATCGGCGGTACTCCTGACCGCATTTCTGTAGACCGCCTCAAGCCAGCCCACCTCGACGTGGACCATCCACCGCCAGTGGCCCGACCCCCGTGTCGGGGCCGCCCCCCTGTGGGCGGACCCCGGGCACCGCCCAGCCCCGCCGCCCCCCGGTCCTGCAGCCGGAGGCATCCCAGATGGCATCCCTGCATCACAGACGCTGCCAGTCGCCAGGGGGCGCTTCGGCCGGGTCATCCGTTTGCCCCGCAAACTGACCCTTCAGGTGCGCGGGGATTCTGGGGGGGCGCGTGTGGCGCACACTAAAGCACTGACGTGGTGACATCACCCCGCACACCAAGTGGGGATGGGCCACGCCAGGGAGAGAGGCGTGGCCTCACGATATACACGGGGCGCGCAGCGCTGAGCAGCTTAGTGCTGCAGTTTGAGTACTTTGAATAAAGACTCTTTTATGAACCGCGTTGTCCGCTTGCTCCTTGCGTAAGCATTAGCGCGCGCAGCATCACGCTTTACCCCCACATTTATCACTACTTCAAATACCTAAAATTAGAATCAGGTGCACCAGCTCAGGTGCAAATGATTAGAACATCGTTAGAGAGGATCTTGGAGGAACCTGTCTCATTTAAACTTCAGACATTCAGTTTGGTTTTCTCTTTGTTGTTGAAGTGTGCGGCGTCACCATGCCTAGATCAAAAGAGCTCTCTGGGGCCTTCAGAAAGAAGGTTATAGATGCCTACGAGTCTGGGAAGGGATTTAAAAAGATCTCCAAACAATTTGAAATCAATCATTCGACTGTCCGGAAGATCATCTACGAGTGGAGAAGATTCCAAACAACTGCCAACTTGTTCAGGCCAGGCCGCCCCAGCAAGTTCAGCCCGAGAGCAGACCGCAAGATGCTGAAAGAAGTCTCTAAGAACCCCGGAATGTCATCACGGGACCTACAGGTAGCCCTTGCCACTGTTGATGTCAAAGTGCACGAGTCTACCATTAGAAAGAGGCTGCACAAACTAGATCTACATGGGAGGTGTGCCAGGAGGAAACCTTTGCTATCCAGAAAGAACATCAGGGCAAGACTAAAGTTTGCCAATGAACATCTAGGCAAAGACCAGCACTTCTGGAACAATGTGCCTGGACAGATGAGTCAAAGGTAGAGCTATTTGGCCACAGTACCAGAAGACATGTTTGGCGAAAACCAAAGACAGCATTTGACCACAAGAACCTGATACCAACTGTAAAGCAAGGTGGTGGAAATATTATGGTTTGGGGCAGCTTTGCTGCATCAGGGCCTGGGCAGCTCACCATCATAGAATCCACTATGAATTCTTCATTGTACCAGAGGGTGCTGGAGGATAATGTGAGGCCATCTGTCGGAAAGTTGAAGCTCAACCGAGGGTGGACCTTGCAACATGACAATGACCCTAAATATACCAGTAAATCCACCAAGGAATGGCGGAAAAGAAAGAAATGGAGGGTTCTGGAATGGCCAAGTCAAAGCCCGGATCTAAATCCCATCGAGATGTTGGGGGATTTGAAACGAGCTGTGCATGCAAGAAACCCCTCAAACATCGCACAGCTGAAAGAATTCTGCATGGAGGAGTGGGCAAAAATTTCTCCCAGTCGATGTCAGAGACTGGTAGACAGTTATAAGAAATGCCTACTTGAGGTCGTTTCTGCCAAAGGGGGCAATACCACCTATTGGAGCCAAGGGTGTACTTACTTTTTCCACATGCGAAATTTGCATTTATGTTTATTTAAATTACACAATGGACTCCAAAATGTAAATGTTTCATGATATTTGTTGTATTATATCACCTTTATCTATCAATATTGTTGAAATGAAGATCAAATAGCTGTATGTTGAAATATGTTGAAAAAGTCAAAACTTTACATGGGGTGTACTTACTTTTTCACGTGACTGTATATATATATATATTGTTGCGGTTTTGAGTTTGTACAATGAAGGTTAATTTCCCCCTCATAGTTTCGTCACACTACAACACGTAGCCTCGCGATAGTTCAGTTATGTCTTCCTAAATGTAAGCATAGTCCTTTTCCTGTGTTAGTTTTGCATTGAGTAGAATAATGAGTGTTTTTGTTTTTTGTTTTTTTTGTATACTGAATCGAGGCTCGTGAAAGAGCTAACATTTATTTCACAAACAAATCAACCAAACAAAATATACAAAAAGAGGGAGCATAAGACAAGATGGGGAGAGAAGGGGAAGCACACAACCACAACATTTGAGAGCAGGGAGAAGTGTGGGAGGGAGAGGGCTTGGGGGGAGGAGGTGTGGGAAGGGGGGGGGGGGGAAACCCCACAAGGGGACCGAAATTAGCGGGGGTAGAAAAGATCAAGGTTTTGGATGGGGGAGGATAAGAGATGGTGGTGAACAGCTGTTTTAAAGACCTGGAGGGTGGAGTGGGATTGAAGAGAGTGAGGGAGTTTGTTCCAGAGGCAGGAGAAAAGAGGAATGAAGGAGTGAAGGTGAGCAGAAAGTCTTGATTTTGGCAGTTTAACCATAAGAGGTTTGCAGGCAGATCTTGTACGACCTGTAGGAATATTTGGGGGACAGAGCCGAGAGAGAGCTGGGGGGGCAAGGCCAGAGAGGAGTCGGTAAAAGACGGAAAGACCACCAACCTGCCTGCATTGTACCTCGCAAGGTGGTGGAACCTGATACCAACTTCCCTTTCAGGAGTTCGGTCCCTTTCATTGCTTATGCCACCTCGATACTGTGGTTTTTGGCGCAAATTGACACCTGGCAGGCCTGAAAAGTCGAGGCAAGATCGAAGGAAGGCAGAGGAGAAGCCGACAGTAAGAGCGAGCCGCTAATCAGGGCTCGAAGGGAGTGGCTTACCACTGCGTCAAAAGGCGTGGTTAGAACATTCGAGCGAGCTAAGGGGGTTGGCAATATAACCCGTTGCGCAAAGCCCCCCACCTCAGTACTGAGAGGAGGTGCGCTGAACCAAAGAGAAGAGAAAGAGGGTTCAAGAGTTGCAAGAGTTCAAATAGAGAGAGAAGACGCGCATAAACCAAGTTATAAGGCGCTCTTACAAGTTAAACGCTCGGTTGAGCTTGAGGCGGATCCTCTCCATTGAGTTACGCGAGTGAGAGCGCACCGTTAATTAATCGCGCTGTGAGAAACCGCCAAGTCTGGCGAGAGACGCATACATTTTCCGGCCTGCCTGCTCTGCCCTTTGTTCGAGAGACGCGGTGCAAGGATCCCTCCGGCCGCCTGCTTGCCTTCATCGATGGACGTGCTGTGACCGGGGAGAGCCACGCTGGGCGTAGCCGTTCCTGGACGACCGAGTTGGCGCGTTCAGTGCGAGAACATCATCCTCCCTTCATTTCCCCTGTGGGTGTGATCGGGCCCGTGTCTGTGGATAACTTAAGACTGCTTAAGTTCTACTCTGTGTCTCTTCGACTTGTACATAGTAGTGTAAATAATTATGAAACCTGTGTTCTTCCTTTGATTCTACCGCTTTTGTGTTTTCCATCATTGACTAAGCGTGGTACGAATAAAACCGCTCGAATTGGGTTCCAATACCAGGGATCTGCATGGACCACGTGGTACGTCATCCGCTCGGACGTACCCAAATTATGCGTGGTTCGTGCGAGGCTTGATCCCCGCTTCTGCGGCGACGTGAGTACTTAGGTACGTGCGAGAATTGTCCCGAAACCCAACCTTGCATCTGCCCGGGAGGGGCGACTCAAGTTTCTCGGTTGCGACGACCCAAAAAGAACAAGGGGCTTAATCTCCCCCTTGGTAAGGGCAGGAGGGTCGTGCGAAAACCGGAACAATATATACAGCCAATCCTTTATTTATCTACAGCATATCAACTCCTGCGACAAAGTCGTGATCTGTCCATAATTCCATCTCAAGCACAGAAATGTTGCATGTTTTCTTGTGGGCCACACAATCGTCTGTCAAGAGCATAACCACAACTACCTCCCTACTTTATATATGTACAGACTTGGCATTTAATATGGAATTTTTTTTTTCTTGAGTTGGGTTTACTTTCTTAACTCAGTATATCAATCTGGTGAGTTTCTTTTACACTTTGGTGATTTATTTGTTAAAAGAACCATGTCACTGATTGTCTGTCGCAGCAAGAAGTCAACAACAGGATTATATCACAGGTGGCGTGGGAAAATGTACGGACAGGTGAATTTGATGATTGGCTTCACAGTCGGGTATACAAGGGTTGTTGCATTCTGTATTAGTGGAAAACAACTGCTGCACGTCTCCAAAAGTTATTGCCGCTTCCTCTGGAGATGGTCCGTCAACTCGACAATGCTGTTTGTCATGGAGTGGTGGCTTTACGAAATGACGGCATGAAACAGCGTGCTATTGCTCGGCAGTATGGCATCACTCAAGGTCAGGTGTCAAAGATCCAGAAACGAAATGCTCAGAGGGGTGTCCCCACTCCAATACCGAGGCCAGGACGTCCTCGCAGAACCACAAGGAGGGATGATCGCCAGCTGCACCGGTTAGTCCGCAATGGCCGTACCAAGTCAGCTAATCGGCTTAGGGCTGAGTGGCAGCAACTGACAAATGTGCCTGTATCCAGAAGGCTAGTCAACCAACGACTGGTTCAAGCAGGCTATCGTGCCAGGCGTCCCCTGAGAAAGCCACACCTCACCAGACAACACCACCAGCGCCGATTGCAGTGGGCCAGAGAGCACCGTCAATGGCAGCCAGGACACTGGAATCACGTGATCTTCAGTGACTAGTCTAGATTTCTGGTCTATCGTCAAGATGGCCGCGTCCGAGTGCGCAGACAAGTGCAGGAAGCCTACAACAAAGATTGTATAGTGCCAAGAGTCCAAGCTGGAGGTGGTGGGGTGAGCGTTTGGGCTGCTTTTCATGCAGGGGGCAAAACTGACCTGGTTGTTCTGAATGGAAATCTGACCCAGTTCAAGTACAGGGCCATTCTGGAAGAAAGATTGCTTCCATTTGCTAGTGTAGCCTTTCGAGGAAACTTTGTCTTCCAAGATGACAATGCACGGCCTCATCGTGCTCGCATGATCCAACACTTTCTTGCTGACCGTGGTGTAGAGCATATGGAGTGGCCTGCCATGTCCCCGGATATGAATCCGATAGAGAACTTGTGGGCAGAATTAACGCATCAAATCGACCACTTGGACCAGCAGCCGACCTCTGTGTGTGAATTGCATCAGGCTATTGTCACTGCATGGCAAAGGATTCCTGTCCAAACCTTGGCAAATCTCGTGAAAAGCATGCCTCAACATGTACGTGCTCTCCTGAATGCTCGTGGGGGTTACACGAAGTACTGAACTGTAATTTTACTGTCCGTAATCCCAGTCGTAATTTAACTTTTGTTTTTGTTAAAAAAATTTTTGGCTAATGTGCAAAATAAAGAGGCACTTCTGGAAAACGTACAGAAGTTTAACACAGTACTGTCCATGAATTGAGTTCGATATCAGTTTACATCACTTTCAAGGATCAATTTATTTGTTTCAAAATGTCAAATGTGGTTTTTGTTTCTTTTAAAGGTCACATTAACAAAATCTAGAATAATTTCAACATAATTCCAATGAACTTTTGGTTCTAAGACATCTTGAAAAGTAAGTTAACCCCCACAAAAAAAATATTCCATATTAAATGCCAAGTCTGTAGTTACCTACCAGGATGAAATGATTGCAAAACCACATACAAACTCTAAATTTGTTCGAAATAGAACGAATTTGCATACAAACACGTAATTGTATGTTGAAACCACATTGGACCCACAACCACATGGATAAATCAAACCACATTGGCAACAAAATAACACATACCGGTACTCGTACAATGAAATCACATATCCTTTTCAACTGCATGGATTTTGAAACCACATCAGCTCGAGACGTTGCATGGACTTTGAAACCGCATTGACTTCAAAACCACATGGATTTTGAATCCACAGGGACTCCAAAACGGCACAGACTTTAAAACCGCGACCCATTGTTCTGTGGTTGAGCACGTACTGGCCAAAGTCGTCACATTGCATATTAGGAGCCGGTTTTAAAGTGACATTAATTCCCAACTCCACGCGACCCTCATCCAAACTGCCGTTAAGATTAGCCGCCATAGTTTACTGCTGCAGGTTCCACTTACTTATTGCCAGTTCAAGCATCGTCTCACCACTTGCCAATGTAATCGCATTTTCATGCTTTCACAAACAATTAACACTGGATTTGAGCAGGACCAGGACCATGGTTGTGGCGCTGTGTGGGTTTAATGTTACGGGGTCTCTAAAGGACGACATAGTGGAAAACACCGACTCGTGGGATTATTCGGGGTTCCTCAAGGACTACATGGTGAGAAACACCGGCTTATGGGGTTATTAGGAAGTGGGGAAGGGAGACATTTGGTGGGTTGGGGCTTACCACTCTGCCCCCGCCAATTCCGGAACCCTCACGAGCGACGGACTACGTCACAAACAAACACACTTCCATCAATGACCACCCAAGACGTGTTCGGTGGAATGTGAACTCAATTTTTCAGATGTCGACAACATTTTTTTGTTCCCAAAAGTTATGGGATAGCACACCCAAACTTATGATATCCCTTCCAAGACTCTCAGGAGGACATACGCGAAACTGGATCTGTGGGAATACAAGGAATTGAGGAAGAAAGCCTAACCTCAGGGTATGATGTCCTCTACATCATTGACAAATATCCTGTGGAGATCTTGAGAATGACTTGAGCAGATGGTATGGGTGTTGACTTGTCTTCAAGAACAGTTCCATATATATTAGCACAAAGTGGTCTCAATGGATGTGGAGTTCCCTGAAAATATTTGCTGAGGAGAGGAAAACTCAATAGTTAGTGTCCTAATATCCCAATAATTACTTCCTATGGCACCAATAATCAACAAGGAGAAAAATACCTAAAATATCACAGTCCCCGTGGTTATAATAATTTTGCTGAGTGGAGTTAAAGGTCGCCAGTCGGCCATCTTTGGTCGAATTACAAAACAAAATCTGCATATATGTATACTCTCATGTTTTCACTTTGTGCCAGGTTTGAACAAAATCTGACCATGCATGTCCGATAAATTGTTGGGGACACGTTTAAGTAACAAAATGGCCGCCAGTTGGCCATCTTGGATCTGATCTCGAAATGAAACAGATGTGTGTATCTAAGCCGTCATTGATTTATCTATGTGCAAGTTTGAGCAACATCGGTAAATGCATGTGCAAGAAATTGTTGAGGACGTGTTCAACATCGGGTTTTTTTTTTTACATCTAAAATGGCTGCCAGTCTGACATCTTTGATCGCATTGTGAAACAAGATGATGTGCATCCATCATGTATTGTCTTTTTTCCAAGTATGCACAAAATCGGTCTGTGCATCTTCGAGATATGGTTGCGGACACATGGACAGACGAGACCCAATCGATAAGCTACAACGGAGGCGAATAACCCTGCACATTTTTTTTCTGACCGCACTTATAAATCAATAGCGCAGCACATTTCCCTCCTGTGCCAATAACCCTGTGCATTTCCCCACCATATCAATAATCAATAACTCTGCACATTCCCCTACAGTATTAATAATAATAACCCTGCATATTTCCCGACCGGATTAATATAATCAATAACTTTGCACATTTCCCTCCTGTGCCAATGACCATGCAAATTTCCCTCCTATATCAAAAACCAATAACCCTGCCCTATAATATAATATAATAGCAATAATAGCCCTGCACTATAATATAATATAATGCTATAATAGCAATAATCAATAACCCTGAACATTTCTCGACCGCACGAATAATCTATAACCTTGCACATTTCCCTCCTATTCCAATAACTCTGCACATTTCCTCAAACATACCAATATTCAAAAACCCTGCACACTTCCCTACCGTTCCAATAATTAACAACCCTGTATATTTCCCTCTCAAACAATAACCAATAACCGTGCACATTTCCCTCCCACATCAACAACCAATAACTCTGCACATTTCCCTACTGTACCAAAAATCATTAATCATGCACATTTCCCTATCATTCAAATAATCAATAACCCTGCACTATGCCCTAACATTCCAAAAATGAATAACACTGCACAGTGTTCCTTTTGTACCAAATAATCAATAACCCTGCACATTTCCCTACTGTACCAAATAATCAATAACCATGCACATTTCGCTGTCATTCCAATAATCAATAACCCTGCACATTTACCTCCTGTACGAATAATCAATAACCCTGCACATTTCCCTCCTGTATCAGTTAATCAATATCTTTGCACATTTCACCACTGTACCAATAATCAATAAACCTGCACATTTCCATCCTGTACCAAATAATCAATAACCATGCACATTTCCCTATCATTCCAATAATCAATAACCTTGCACATTTCCCTCCTGTATGAATAATCAATAACCCTGCACATTTCCCTCCTGTATCAGTTAATCAATATCTTTGTACATTTCACCACTGTACCAATAATCAATAAACCTGCACATTTCCCTCCTGTACCAATAATCAATAAACCTGCACATTTCCCTCCTGTACCAATAAAATCAATAACCCTGTACATTTCCCTCCTGTACCAATAAATCAATAAACCTGCCCCTGCTTGACCAAAAATCAACAACCCTGCACATTTTTCTCCTGTAGCAATAATCAATAACCCTGCACATTTCCCTCCTCTACCAATAATCAATAAACCTGCACATTTTCCTCCTGTACCAATAATCAATAACCCTGCACATTTCCTTCCTGTACCAATAAATCAATAACCCTGCACATTTCCTTCCTGTACCATTAATCAATAACCCTGCACATTTTCCTCCTGTACCAATAATCAATAACCCTGCACATTTTCCTCCTGTACCAATAATCAATAACCCTGCACAGTTTCCTTCTGCACCAATTAATCAATAACCCTGCACATTTTCCTCTTGTACCAATTAATCAATAACCCTGCACATTTTCCTCCTGTACCAATAACCAATAACCCTGCACATTTTCCTCCTGTACCAATAATCAATAACCTTGCACATTTTCCTCCTGTACCAATAATCAATAACCCTGCACATTTTCCTCCTGTACCAATAATCAATAACCCTGCACAATCCCTCCTGTGTCAATAATCAATAACGCTGCACATTTATCTCCTGTACCAATAATCAATAACCCTGCATATTTCCCTCCTGTACCAAGAGATCAATAAACCTGCACATTTTCTTGCTGTACCAATATAATCAATAACCCTGCACATTTTCCTCCTGTACCAATAATCAATAACCCTGCACATTTTCCTCCTGTACCAATAATCAATAACCCTGCACATTTCCTTCCTGTACCAATAACCCTGCACATTTCCTTCCTGTACCAATAAATCAATAACCCTGCACATTTCCCTCCTGTACCAATAATCAATAACGCTGCACATTTTCCTCCTGCACCAATAATCAATAACTCTGCACATTTTCCGCCTATACCAATAATCAATAACCTTGCACATTTTACTCCTGTACCAATAATCAATAACCCTGCACATTTCCCTACTGTACCAAATAATCAATAACCATGCACATTTCCCTATCATTCCAATAATCAATAACCCTGCACATTTACCTCCTGTACGAATAATCAATAACCCTGCACATTTCCCTCCTGTATCAGTTAATCAATATCTTTGCACATTTCACCACTGTACCAATAATAATCAATAAACCTGCACATTTCCCTCCTGTACCAATAATCAATAAACCTGCCCCTCCTTTACCAAAAATCAATAACCCTGCACATTTTTCTCCTGTAGCAATAATCAATAACCCTGCACATTTCCCTCCTCTACCAATAATCAATAAACCTGCACATTTTCCTCCTGTACCAATAATCAATAACCCTGCACATTTCCTTCCTGTACCAATAATCAATAACCCTGCACATTTTCCTCCTGTACCAATTAATCAATAACCCTGCACATTTTCCTCCTGTACCAATAATCAATAACCCTGCACATTTTCCTTCTGTACCAATTAATCAATAACCCTGCACGTTTTCCTCCTGTACCAATAACCAATAACCCTGCACATTTTCCTCCTGTACCAATAATCAATAACCTTGCACATTTTCCTCCTGTACCAATAATCAATAACCCTGCACATTTTCATCCTGTACCAATAATCAATAACCCTGCACATTTCCCTCCTGTGCCAATAATCAATAACGCTGCACATTTATCTCCTGTACCAATAATCAATAACCCTGCATATTTCCCTCCTGTACCAAGAGGTCAATAACCCTGCACATTTTCTTCCTGTATCAATATAATCAATAACCCTGCACATTTTCCTCCTGTACCAATAATCAATAACCCTGCACATTTTCCTCCTGTACCAATAATCAATAACCCTGCACATTTCCTTCCTGTACCAATAATCAATAACCCTGCACATTTCCTTCCTGTACCAATAAATCAATAACCCTGCACATTTCCCTCCTGTACCAATAATCAATAACGCTGCACATTTTCCTCCTGTACCAATAATCAATAACACTGCACATTTTCCGCCTATACCAATAATCAATAACCCTGCACATTTTCCTCCTGTACCAATAATCAATAACCCTGCACATTTCCCTCCTGTACCAATAATCAATAACCCTGCACATTTCCATCCTGTACCAATAATCAATAACGCTGCACTTTTATCTCCCGTACCACTAGTTTTGCCATACCACACTCGAGCCGTTCCAGCACACGGCTTGAATCCGTTGCCCCAATGATCTTCTCTTGTGCTCATCATTCCAATCAAACCTCGCGGGGCCTTCTCTCCATGACCCCATCCAAGGCAATTCCAAACTGACCTTACCTTTGACCTGGAGTCACAAGTCTTTAGCTCGTGCTGCTCGGGTTTGAGCCCTTTGAGGGATCGTTTACATGGGATGCCCACATGATTCGCCCTCTAATATTTGACAAGCACGTGCAAATAGGATTTTCCCAACATTTTGTGCCGAATGTCATCGCAATTCCTCCACATCACGTGACTGCCCAGTCGGTCCTATCAAGGCCGAAGGTAACGAATGGCACGTTGTCCACGTGTGTTCCATTTTCTCGCAACTTGGCCACGCAGACAGGTTTTCGAGGGATAAAAACCTTTAACTACTCGACAGTCATGTCCATTCCCACTGGATTGTGCAGCATACTATCTCATGTTCATGTTAATTAGTGTTGTACGCACGGAGGAGACACGGACATTCCTATGATAAACACAAGAATAACGGAGAGAGGTAAGAAGCTTCGCACATTTGAGAATAGATAACAATCATCACGTGATACCCTGGTGATAAACAAGCACAAGCTTAACGGTGTGTTCACTCTTCCCATCATCCCATCTCCCACGGGGAAGCACTGCGAAGAGCCTCACGGGACTCTTGAAACGGTTACAGACTAGAAGGAGCAGCTCGTTACAATGTCCATGGCAAACGTGAAATCCCTCTCTCCGTCGACTCCAAATCGTACCAGCCTCAAGCATTTGCACAAACCCAACTGTGCACTCCTGGAGCTGGGCTTCGCAATTCCTTCCTAAGGGTTGTCCCTCTACCTGAAAACAACGTTATTTTGCGAAAACTGAACGTCATCATTTTGAATGGAATTCATTCCCGTTGGAGTTGGTCCGAAACGAGGGCTTATGGATTGAGTCTCGTCTAACCTCTGTCTATCTGTCTGTCCATCGGTCCGCCGCCATATATCGGACATGTATGGACTGATTTTGTTCAAGCTTGACACAAAGATGACAAATGATCAAATACATAGGCACATCATTTTGTTTCGCGAAGCGTTCAAAGATGCACGCCTGGCGGCCATTTTGGTTGTAAAAACCCGATGTAGAACATGTCCGCAGCCATATATCGGACATGTATGGAGCGATTGTGTTTCAACTTGACACAAAGATGACAAATGATCACATACATAGGCACATCATCTTGTTTCGTGAAGCGATCAAATATGGATGACTGGCGGCCATTTTGGTTGTAAAAACCCGATGTAGAACATGTCCGCCACCATATATCGGACATGTATGGACTGATTTTGTTCAAGCTTGACACAAAGACGACAAATGATCACATACATAGGCACATCATCTTGTTTCGCGAAGCCATCAAATATGGATGACTGGCGGCCATTTTGGTTGTAAAATCCTGATGTAGAACATGTCCGCAGCCATAAATCGGACATGTATGGAGCGATTTTGTTTCAACTTGACACAAAGATGACAAATGATCACATACATAGGCATATTATCTTGTTTCGCGAAGCGATCAAATATGGATGACTGGCGGCCATTTTGGTTGTAAAAACCTGATGTAGAACATGTCCGCAGCCATATATCGGACATGTATGGAGCGATTTTGTTCAAGCTTGATACAAAGATGACAAATGATCAAATACATAGGCACATCATTTTGTTTCACGAAGCGTTCAAAGATGCACGCCTGGCGGCCATTTTGGTTGTAAAAACCCGATGTTGAACATGTCCGCAGCCATATATCGGACATGTATGGAGCGATTTTGTTTCAACTTGACACAAAGATGACAAATGATCACATACATAGGCACATCATCTTGTTTCGCGAAGCGATCAAATATGGATGACTGGCGGCCATTTTGGTTGTAAAAACCCGATGTAGAACATGTCCGCAGCCATATATCGGACATGTATGGACCGATTTTGTTTCAACTTGACACAAAGATGACAAATGATCACATACATAGGCACATTATCTTGTTTCGCGAAGCGATCAAATATGGATGACTGGCGGCCATTTTGGTTGTAAAAACCCGATGTAGAACATGTCCGCAGCCATAAATCGGACATGTATGGAGCGATTTTGTTTCAACTTGACACAAAGATGACAAATGATCACATACATAGGCACATTATCTTGTTTCGCGAAGCGATCAAATATGGATGACTGGCGGCCATTTTGGTTGTAAAAACCCGATGTAGAACATGTCCGCAGCCATAAATCGGACATGTATGGAGCGATTTTGTTTCAACTTGACACAAAGATGACAAATGATCACATACATAGGCACATCATCTTGTTTCGCGAAGCGATCAAATATGGACGACTGGCGGCCATTTTGGTTGTAAAAACCCGATGTAGAACATGTCCGCAGCCATATATCGGACATGTATGGAGCGATTTTGTTCAAGCTTGATACAAAGATGACAAATGATCAAATACATAGGCACATCATTTTGTTTCACGAAGCGTTCAAAGATGCATGCCTGGCGGCCATTTTGGTTGTAAAAACCCGATGTAGAACATGTCCGCAGCCATATATCGGACATGTATGGAGCGATTTTGTTTCAACTTGACACAAAGATGACAAATGATCACATACATAGGCACATCATCTTGTTTCGCGAAGCGATCAAATATGGATGACTGGCGGCCATTTTGGTTGTAAAAACCCGATGTAGAACATGTCCGCAGCCATATATCGGACATGTATGGACCGATTTTGTTTCAACTTGACACAAAGATGACAAATGATCACATACATAGGCACATTATCTTGTTTCGCGAAGCGATCAAATATGGATGACTGGCGGCCATTTTGGTTGTAAAAACCCGATGTAGAACATGTCCGCAGCCATATATCGGACATGTATGGACCGATTTCGTTCAAGCTTGACACAAAGATAACAAATGATCACATACATAGACACATCATCTTGTTTCACAATGCGATCAAAGGTGGCTGACTGGCGGCCATTTTAATTTTTAAAAACCCGATGTTCAACATGTCCTCAACCATTTCTCGGACATGCATTTACCGATGTTGTTCAAACTTGGCACACAGATAACAAACGATGACTTACATACATATGCACTTCATTTTTTTTTTATGGTCAAATCCAACATGGCCGACTGGTGGCCATTTTGTTACTTAAACGTGTCCCCAACCATTTATTGAACATGCATGGTCCGATTTTGTTCAAACTTGGCACAAGCACAGCACATGACGGCATATACGTGCACCTCCCTTTATTTTGTGATCTGATCAAAGATGGTCGACTGGTAGACTTGCGGCCATTTTAGTTGTAAAAATCACGATATTAAACAAATCTTCAACCACTACTCGGACATGCATTTGCCGATGTTGTTCTCACTTGGCACACAGATAATGAATGATGGTTTACATATGCACGTTTTTTTTTTAACGGTAAAATCCAATATGGCCGACTGGCGGCCATTTTGTTACTTTAACGTTTCCCCATGCATTTCTCGGACATGCATGGACCGGTTTTGTTCAAACTTGGCACAAAGACAATAAGATGAGAATACCATATGCTGAAGATTTTGTTTTGTAATCTAACCAAAGATGGCTGGCTGATGGCCTTTAACTCCATACAGCAAAATTACTAAAACCACGGCGGTGGCTATGTCATTTTATGTCTATTCCTTCTTGTTAGTATCAATATTGTTTTGTAACCCGACCAAAGATGGTCGGTTTTCACAAACAAATCTTGTAAACATGGGCTAGCCCTTTAACTCCGTGCAGTAAAATTACAAAAACCATACGAGGGCTTTGACATTTTACGTCTTTGTCACATTGTTGATTATTGGCATCGGAGGGAAATGTGCTGTGTTATTGATTAGACACCTAATGTCATAACCTTGACACGCAATGAAGATCTTTAACAAGGTCCACCTTGTAAAGAGTCATATATTTATTACATACGAAAAGAATGGCGAGAGTTGGGGCATGGATGTATCAACATATGTAACATGCATAACTTGTGCAATCGTTAAAATATTAAAAGTTGGAATTGAAACTTTTCCCAAAAAATTCCCCCTGTGATTAAACTTTGTGGATGAGATCAGCAGATGATGGTTGAAGAGCGTGAATGATTTCAATGATTGTCGAGACTTTAATCGTCTAATGAATGGAACATTGCTGTGCATTTGCACCTCTATATCTCCGATGCCGCTCCAAGGAAATAATTGAAAGGAGGCTCATTGTAAAGCACTCCTCTGGGGAATAACCTACGGTAATGTTGATGCCATAGTTGCCTTCATTATAACGTCATAAATAAATCATATATAAAATAAATAAATAATAAAATAAATAAATATATAATAAATAAATATATAATAAATAAATAAAATAAATAAATATAATAAAATAAATAATAATAATATAAAACAAAATAAATATAAAATAATATAAAAATAAAATAACATAAAATATAATAATATAATAAATAAATAAATGTAAATAAATCATAAATTATAACGTCATAAATCGACAAGTACAACACTTGATTCAATCAGTATGAAATTTCTTGAGCGTGATCGAGATCAATTGGTCGAGAAAATTTTTTTGATGACGTCATCGGTCTCGTGCTTCGGTAGCCATATTTTTACGACTTAACCCATAGAGCAATGCCGTCTGGAGCAGCATTTGTCTGTCCGTCCGGTGTATTATGTATGTCCATCACAAACGTCCACCAATCAGAGCTGAGTATCTGGTCACATGACAGGGTGGTCAGTACTCGCAATGAGAATTCCTTGTACTCGTAATGGGAATTGGGGGGCAGATGGCAGGGCTTTTGGACCAGTGTTAAATTATGCATATGTGGTGGAACAGAACTAAATTTGCCAAATTTTACCATCTTTATGATCTTCCATTCGGTAGTGAGGATGTAAAAGTACGATGGTCATTGTTCAAGATGAACGAACAAAGGTCAGCCATTGAAGCTTTTGTGGGAGAAACTCGGGACACGGGTAACTGAAATGAATCGCCAAAAGAGATTAAGAAGGAGCTCGGCACCTTCACGAGCAATGCAGAAGAACCTTTGAGAAAAGGTGCTACAAATAGACCTGGCTAACTATTTGTCATACACTGAAAAACAAGATCATGGCAGTGGACCACGAGGGTCACATCATAGTCCACCACGAGGGTCACCCCCATCGGCCACCACGAGGGTCACATCATAGTCCACCACGAGGGTCATCTCAGAGGCCACCACGAGGGTCACCGCATAGTCCACCACGAGGGTCACCGCATAGTCCACCATGAGGGTCACTGCATAATCTACCATGAGGGTCACTGCATAGTCCACCACGAAGATCTCTGCATAGACCACCACGAGGGTCACGTCAGAGTCCACCACGAAGGTCTCTGCATAGTCCACCACGAGGGTCTCTTCATAGTCCACCATGAGGGTCACATAGTCCACCACCAGGGTCACCACATAGTCCACCACCAGGGTCACCACATAGTCCACCACCAGGGTCACCACATAGTCCACCACCAGGGTCACCACATAGTCCACCACCAGGGTCACCACATAGTCCACCACCAGGGTCACCACATAGTCCACCACCAGGGTCACCACATAGTCCACCACCAGGGTCACCACATAGTCCACCACCAGGGTCACCACATAGTCCACCACCAGGGTCACCACATAGTCCACCACCAGGGTCACCTCATAGTCCACCACAAGGGTCACCTCATAGTCCACCATGAGGGTCACCTTAGAGTCCACAACGACGGTCTCCACATAGTCCACCACTAGGGTCACCACATAGTCCACCATGAGGGTCACCGCATAGTCCACCACGACGATCTCTGCATAGTCCACCACGAGGGTCACGCCAGAGTCCACCACAAAGGTCTCTGCATAGTCCACCATGAAGGTCACCTCATAGTCCACCACAAGGGTCACCTAGTCCACCACCAGGGTCACCACATAGTCCACCACCAGGGTCACCACATAGTCCACCATGAGGGTCACCTCAGAGTCTACCACGAGGATCTCCTCATAGTCCACCACAAGGGTCACCTAGTCCACCATGAGGGTCACCACAAAGTCCACCACCAGGGTCACCTCATAGCCCACCACCAGGGTCACCTCATAGTCCACCACAAGAGGAGAAATGGAGGTTGCATTTCAAACACTTGAGGCATTGGCACCATGTTGGAGGTCTGGTGACCATGAGGTTTCAACTCAATATCACAGGCCCCGGGGTATCCAATGCAATTTTCCTATTGTTACGGACGCGGTTAAAGATGTTATTTTGACCGAGCGGTGGTATTACCGCGACCGAACAGTTATTCCCTGACTAGAACCCGATTCCACCCAAACGTTGGCCGTATCGCACCACGGCTGCTCAATATGGAAAACTCTAAAGCGACCGAATACAAAGAGGAAAAGGAATAAGACGAGAAGACGGACAGAAGAGTAATTGGATTTATTATTTACACATATAATCAAGAAGAAAGCAGTCACGTTTATTTACAGAAGATATTAGATACACAGTGCAACGCTAGCTTACCTACAGTCTTAATTAACCCAGGGACAGAACAAACAAGGACAGACTCACGCGGGGAATGATGATAGGACTGGCGGGAGATGGATGGCTGGCGGGATAGGGAGGTCCAACTGGTCCTGCAACCGATCGACTCGTTGGGCAGCCGCCGCCCCTTCGCGGCCCTGCTTCAAACTGCCGTCCAGGCCTCACGCTGCTGTGGCTGCAGTTTCGGTGGCTCCAGCTGCAGTAAAATGCCGTTGCGGTGGCTCGATCTGCAGCTCAACTCTGGACTTCTCTCGCAGTTTCGGTGGCTCGATCTGCAGCTCAACTCTGGACTTCTCCCGGACTCAACTCCTTGGACTCCCTCTCGTCTCTCTGTAAAAGCTCATCATCTCTGGACCTCCTCTCGTCTCCCTGTAAAAGCCCATCTCTCTGGACCTCCTCTCGTCTCCCTGTAAAAGCCCATCTCTCTCTTGGACACGCCCTGCCTGCGGGTTATATAGGCCCCGCCCCTCAACCTTCGCGCACCTCCTCGATGTTTCTCTCCACACCCTCTCCAAGTCCAACCCCTTGTTCGTTGTTGGTTGAGTGGGGCTGACTCACTCCTCCCCTCTATGACGAGGTGGGGACCCGCCTTTCTTCCCCAACCCTGCCTCGTGGTCAATGGCGGATGAAGAGAAAACCGCCCAAAATGCAGTTGGCAATGCGAATGGCAATTGACGAAAAGGGGGAATGGAAGTTTTGGGAGTGGGAATGAAGGGAATCTATCTCTTTCACTGGTGCAATGGAGTATTTCAATTAATGGGAGACACAGCCTTACCCTAAAACACATTATAAGATATAACTATTGAACAGGGGTATTCTATGATTGGCTGTGGTGTGGATGCTTTATGGACTAATTATGGGACGCCCTTTGACCTTTACACAGCTCCGGAGGCAGGAGGCGCAGAATAATAATAACAATAATAATAATACACACAATAAAAAAATACAGTCCTCATGTCCGCAACAATATCTAGCGAATCCCTCCATCCGGACCAAATTCAGATCCTGGGGGGACAGGGCCTTCTCCATCGCTGCTCCCACCCTCTGGAACTCACTACCTCACACCATCAGAGACTCCTCCTCACTCACCACATTCAAAACATCACTAAAGACCCACCTGTTCAACACTGCATTCAACATTCAACCCACAGCATTTAACCCCTGACTATCTCTTCTCCTTCTCCCTCCTTTTGCTTTAAATATTTCCCTATTGATTCTTGTCTTTTTGCAATTGTTGTTTTCATGTATTGTTATGCATTATGTTTGCCACTCTGTCAAAGCGCCTTTGGGCTTCTGGAAAAGCGCTATACAAAATAAATGAATTATTATTATTATTATTAATCCTGTTATCGGTCCAAGATCTGTTTTGTACTGGATACCTTGGTATGAAGGAGGTGTGCGGAGAGGCCCGTGTATGGCCACCGGCTGCACCTTGATCTCCGTTACTCCGGAGACACTGATGGTATTCGCGTCATTGTGTGGACGACATTTTCCCAAGCAGGTGAAGCAAGAAAGTCCAAAAATCAGTAAGGAGTGCAGGTAAAGCACTTTACAAGATGACCATTTGTATAGAGAGACTGCAGTGGATTCACACCTGGTGGATGGGCGAGGCTCCAGGGCTCCAAGCAAATGCCATTACTGGATTTAGCAAAAAACAGACTGGGAGAATGCACAAAGCATAAAAACCACTGTGTATGTAGTGACCTTCGTTTGCGACCTGGCCAGTCAGGTAGCAAAACACACATCGAGGTTGATATACATATCTCAGAGAACACATTGTTTGTGACCTGGCCAGGCAGGTAGCAAAAAATATAACCATGTTGATCCGTAAATATCTCAGAAAACACATAATTGGTGACCTGGCCATGCAGGTAGCAAAAAACATATCCAAGTTGATAAGTAAATATCTCAGAGAACACATAATTTGTGACGTGGCCATGCAGGTCGCAAAAAACATATCTAAATAGATATGTAAATATCTCAGAAAACCGATCGTTTGTGACCTGGCCAGGCAGGTAGTTGAAATCCAGGTTGATACTGTATGTAAATATCTCAGAACAGATAGTGTGGTGAGAGAATACTGCACGTTCGTTGGTGTTCAAGTTATCACTCAAAAAGGATATCATCAAATCCTTGAAGTTTAAGAGATTTATTTTGGAGCGGAGCGGGTGTGGGGGCTCGATGGATCTTTTTGGAAATTCTGTCCCAACTCTTTGTTTTGAGACATTTTTCCATCGCTGACTTGGCAAGCGTTTTGACAGACCCTTCCATCAGCACGCCTTCGTGGTCTAACCACAGATCGATACAGAATCCTCTTTCTCCCTCCATCTCCCCCAAAGCACCACTCTCGAGGTCGGGACAGTTGCCTTTAATGCATCCTGGTCCCCGTGTGGTTCCAGGGCAGCCGTGCAGAATTAAAACAATCCCATCAGTTGCCCGTCAAAAGCATTTCGCACCAACCGTGGCCCCTTGTTTAGAGGTCATATTTTGGCCTTATGTACTGGTTTCCTGATCAATGTCATGCAAATGACATCCAATAGAAACCCTCGTCCAGCATATTTTCGCTTCCACCTTCCACCTGACCCTGTCCACAGATAGTCTATACTTCTTGTGTGATCCCTCATCCCCGCAAGGCTTTTCCTTTCTTCGCCCAAAACTTCTATACTGCCTGACGGCCTCTCGTATCCAGTTGTGATCCCCCCCGCATCACCCCCCCCAACCATCCTACCTCCTTTCTCTCTCCCTCTCTCTCTCTATCACGGCTCAATCGATAAATGGGAATGGAATCTGCGAAGCCATGTGAGGGATGCGACGCAGCTTTTTACCCGGTAAAAGTGCTTCCACAGAAGGTAATTAACACTTCCAGAAGCTCTCCGGTTCTTCACCGCAGCCCCCCCGGGACAGTTTGAGCGCTTTGCTCACATGAGGGCCAAGCTTTGTCGAGCACTTTACGCAGATTCTTCTCTTGGGGTTACAGATACCTTGCAGCGCGCGTCTCCTCCTGCCATGAACTCTTAACGATATTTTAAGAATTCTCTCGGTCCTACAAAGTCGAGCTTTACACAAGAAAGACAACTTACTTTTCTGATTGATGGAAACTTTACCACTTCCGACACATTTTAAACTACCTGCGGTATATTTCGACTTCACATCGAATCTTCGGAAGAATTTCTCAAATCCGTTCGCTATCGAAATGCGGGACATTTGTCATGGAATAGGAACACCTGCACCTGCCTTCAATTCATGGTTACCACCAAGGACAGGTACCCGTTTACCCTTCCAAATAGGGGGTGTGCGTTGGTCATCTGAAATTACAAAAGCTTGCATCAACCGATGATTGGTCTTCTACCGTCGATTCTGGATGAAGATTTTCTACCGAAATAAAACTGCTACAACTGATAAAACACCAAGACTCTGAAGCAACTATGAGCCAAAACCAGGCAATTGAATGGACTTGATGAAAATTCAGCTTGAAGCAAGATTACCGAAGTAGACCAAAGGACATCACGGGCCCCAAATCAAAGAGATCCCCAAAATCGAGGAGATCCGTGCGATCGCTCTCAGTATGGGCTGTTGGCCACCAGGAGAAAAAGGCAAATGGAAGTGAAAATGTTGCCCTGGGTCTCTGGGTTGCAATGTGCAGCTCCTGAACACACTGGTGACCGATGCGAAGCTTGAAGCAACATCACCGAAGTAAGCCAAAGGACATCATGGGCCCCAAATCGAGGAGATCCGTGCGATCCCTCCCAGTACGGGCTGTTGCCACCAGGAGGAAAAGGAAAATGGAAGTGAAAATGTTTCTCTGGGTCTCTAGGTTGCAATTTGCAGCTCCTGAACACACTGGTGACCGATGAGGAGCTTGAAGCAACATCACCAAAGTAGACCAAAGGAGATCACTAACCCCAAATCGAGGAGATCCATGCGATCGCTCTCAGTACAGGCTATTGGCCACCAGGAGGAAAAGGCAAATGGAAGTGAAAATATTGCCCTGGGTCTCTGGGTCGCAATTCGCAGCTCCCGAACACACTGGAGAACATGATGCCGCCTGTTAATTGCATTGGAAAGCGAGGGGCCGTTTGTCACCTGGCCTATGGACCACACTCCTCCTGCGATGGTCTTGTGGGTACAGGGGCCGCGGAAAAGAGACCCGAGCCATCTGTTGCACCCGCTTCATGAAACGGGAGGGTGTGTTCACGGCATTACCGTAAACGTCATCGCTTTGTTGCAAAATGAATCTCACATCACGCAAGTTGTCAGTTTTCCATTCTTCTCTAAGTGGTTAAAATAGATGTGTAAAAAAAAGAAAAAACATAATCCTCCAAACAATTTTACACAAAGTTAAAAACTCTCCTTTTATTTAAAATAACTTGGTGTAATCCCTGTGTAAGTTTGTCCTCAAGGTGCGTGTATAACGGTTTCGTGCGACGTTTCATTGGTTAAACAACTTCGTAACGAGTTAAAGAGCACGTGACCGACGACAGTTAAAGAGCTTGACGTTTTTAACAATTTTATAAACTCGAAAATGCATAAAATACGATACCGTTTGAAGGAAGTATCTACACAGCACTAGCACCAGGTGTTCGTCGTCGTGACCAGGTGTGGAGCGTTGCAACCACGCCAAAATTGGCCTTTACGATCCGCGAATAAAGGAAATTGCTCGCATTGCCTCACTCGCCATTCGCATTCGAGTCACAATCTGTTAGGAATAAAGAAAGATGAATCTTCGTGAAGATCGTGCTCCCGTGGGAATGCCATTCCAAAGAGACGCCGCATATAAAGGAGAACCTCGTCTGAGGCTCATTCAATATGTACGAGGCCTGTTGTGCTATTGGTAAAAAGAGACTCAAATTAGGAGGAAAGAAATGAAAACAAAGTCAACGAAAAATATAGATTAAGTACAATGTGAGGTTTAAAAAATAAAATAAAAGAACGTCCTTCAAATATACGTGCTCTGCTCTATAAACGCTGGAGGTGCACCGCAGGTATGAATGCGAAGTGCGAGGTTTTAAAAATAATAATTTCCGTTGAATCTGAAAATATTCCAAATAAACGATTAATACTCATATTATATCAAGTACAAACGAATCGCCTCGACACATACCTGGCAGAGTACAATTATGCGAATTGGACATACCTGGAACTTCATTAATCGCCTTAACGCCTACCTGGCAGAGTACAATTATGCCAATTGGACATACCTGCATCCTCACGAATCACCTCAGCACCTACCTGGCAGAGTAAAACTACGCCAATTGGACTCACCTGCAGCAGCCTCACGGTCCTTCCCAACATCGACAGACACACAAATAACGGTGAACCAGTTCGGGAAACTACCTGAGCACACCATTTCCCTCATTGGGATGTTGTCATCTATACACCGGAAAAGCTCGAACAGTTCCATGAGCATTTCAACACCTGCCAGTATTACAATGAACACAATAGCCGGTCGCATACCCTCACAAATACCTGCTGACAGGTGTGCTGGATATCTCACACCTATTCGACACACTTAGAATATCTATTCCCTATTAGTACATATCTGCAACACCTCGTATCTATTCCACACACCGACAGAACATCTCACGTCTATTTGACAACACGCACAATACATCTCACCTATTCTCCGCACCTGCAATATATTTCACCTAATTAACAGAGTTGGAATACCTCTAATCTATGAAACACAACTACAATATATATATCGCCGATTCAATATACCTGCGATTTCTCCCACCGATTCAACACACATACATCTGGAATATCCCTCACCTATCCAACCTACCTGTAATAACATTTCACCTTTTCCAAACACATGCCAGAGTTTGTGAGAGGTTTCCATGAGGTTTGGACTACCAATTATAGCGATGTTTACCGTGACGTCACATACCCGATCACGTGACCGAGCTCTTTGTTTTGGTTGGCAAAACACCAACCATGCTGGCCGTCTCAAAGAGGTGAAGTTTTACGACCATTGACGTTCGCGACAAGCTTTAACCCTGATTATTTGGCCATGAAAGCACACAAAGCACAATAGCTCAACTCAATCAATTGTTAACATGGGTGCTTTATTTTATTTTATTATTTTATTGTGAACATGGGCGGGAGACGGGATTGGCATGGGCGGGCGACGGGCCTTGACAGGGGAGGGCGACGGGCCTTGCCAGGGGAGGGCGACGGGCCTTGCCAGGGGAGGGCGACGGGCCTTGATAGGGGAGGGCGACGGGCCTTGACAGGGAGGGCGACGGGCCTTGACAGGGGAGGGCGACGGGCCTTGACAGGGGAGGGCGACGGGCCTTGACAGGGGAGGGCGACGGGCCTTGACAGGGAGGGCGACGGGCCTTGACAGGGGAGGGCGACGGGCCTTGACAGGGGAGGGCGACGGGCCTTGACAGGGGAGGGCGACGGGCCTTGACAGGGGAGGGCGACGGGCCTTGCCAGGGGAGGGCGACGGGCCTTGCCAGGGGAGGGCGACGGGCCTTGCCAGGGGACGGCGACGGGCCTTGCCAGGGGACGGCGACGGGCCTTGCCAGGGGACGGCGACGGGCCAGGCCCGTCGCCCTCCCTGTCAAGGCCCGTCGCCCGCCCGCCCCTGCCAATCCCGTCTCCCGCCCATGTTCACAAAAAATAATAATAATAAAGCACCCATGTTAACAATATTGATTGAGCTGTTGTGCTTTGTGTGCTTTCATGGCCAAATAATCAGGGTTAAAGCTTGTCGCGAACGTCAATGGTCGTAAAACTTCGCCACTTAGAGACGGCCAGCATGGTTGGTGTTTTGCCAACCAAAACAAAGAGCGCGGTCACGTGATCGGGTACGTGACGTCACGGTAAACATCGCTATAAGTGGTAGTGTAAAATGATCACGTGGATATCCACTCGTTCCCAAGGTGTGTTTAGAAAGTAACTTACAATTCCTTATTTCGAGTCCAACATTGGCCCCCTTGTATTTCCAGGTGTGCATTTAAATATTTCCAGGTTGTTTTTTTTTGAACGACGGTTATAACCGAGACTGCTTGACCGTTAGGTAAATTTTCTTGCTCAGTCACGCCCGTCCGTTTCCATAGGAGCGAAAGCGGATCTCGTCGTAAAAACGGGAATACTCTCGCTTGGAATGGAACCTTTCGAAATACACGTTTCGGACTTTCCAATGGACGTTTCGGACAACCCGATACACGTTTTGGCCTTCAAGATGGACGTTTCGGACTTCCGGATGGACGTTTCGGACTTCAAGATGGACGTTTCGGACAACCCGATACACGTTTTGGCCTTCAAGATGGACGTTTCGGACTTCCGGATGGACGTTTCGGACTTCAAGATGGACGTTTCGGACAACCCGATACACGTTTTGGACTTCAAGATGGACGTTTCGGACTTCCGGATGGACGTTTCGGACTTCAAGATGGACGTTTCGGACAACCCGATACACGTTTTGGACTTCAAGATGGACGTTTCGGACAACCCGATACACGTTTTGGACTTCAAGATGGACGTTTCGGACTTCCCGATACACGTTTTGGACTTCAAGATGGACGTTTTGGACAACCCGATACACGTTTTGGACTTCAAGATGGACGTTTCAGACTTCCAGATGGACGTTTCGGACTTCCCGATGGACGTTTCGGACTTCCCAATGGACGTTTTGGACAACCCGATACACGTTTTGGACTTCAAGATGGACGTTTCAGACTTCAAGATGGACGTTTTGGACTTCCCGATGGACGTTTCAGACTTCCCGATGGACGTTTCCAATTTCCACCAAACGGAATCGAACATATTTCGTTGGACATCGTGAATTCTCATTTATCGCACACCTGGTGTAATCATAGCCAATCAAACATGGTTTGCAATAAACATCCTCTGGACACCAAAGCACCTGCCAGTTATGACTGATAGTCTGGACGAGACTTTAGAATCTGCACTGTATAGGTATTGTCGACAAACAAAGCACAGGTGAGTACAAAGGAGTGCACAAAGGAGTGCACACAAACTGTATATATATATATATATATATATATATATATATATATATATATATATATATATATATATATATATATATAAATATACGTGTGTGTGTATATATATATATATATACATGTGTGTGTGTATATATATATATATATATATATATATATATACATATATATATATATAAAAATACAGTCACGTGAAAAAGTAAGTACACCCCATGTAAAGTTTTGCATTTTTCAACATATTTCAACATATAGCTATTTGATCCTCATTTCAACAACATTGATAGATAAAGGTGATATAATATAACAAATATCATGAAACATTTACATTTTGTAGTGCATTGTATAATTTAAATAAACATATATGCAAATTTTGCATGTGGAAAAAGTAAGTACACCCTTACATTTATCACAACTTCAAATACCTAAAATTAGAATCAGGTGCACCAGCTCAGGTGCAAATGATTAGAACATCGTTAGAGTGGATCTTGGAGGAAACTGTCTTATTTATTTATTTATTTTTATTTTTTTTGTATACAAGATCGAGGCTCGTGAAAGAGCGAACATTAATCACACAAAAAGACAAACCGACACATAAAACATATAACATCGGGAGCGGTAGACAAGATGGGGAGAGAGGGGGAAGGACACAAACACAACATTTGAGAGCAGGGACCGAGAGACATGGAGACATCGAGAGATCTGAGAGAGGGCGAGGGCTTTGGGAGGGGGGGGCATGGGAAGGGGGCGGTGGGAGAGGTATAAAACATATGGACACTGCCAGGACTTCCAGGAAAGAAGTTGGAATTTCAAACAAGGTGGATCTGGGGTGAATTAGCGGGGGTAGAAAAGATCAAGGTTTTGGATGGGGGAAGATAAGAGATGGTGGTGAACAGCTGTTTTAAAGACCTGGAGGGAGGAGTGGGATTGAAGGGAGTGAGGGAGTTTGTTCCAGAGGCGGGAGAAAAGAGGAATGAAAGAGTGAAGGTGAGCAGAGAGCCGAGATTTCGGCAGTTTAACCATCAGAGGGTTGCTGGCAGATCTTGTGCGACCTGTAGGAATATTTGGGGGACAGAGCACAGAGAGAGCTGGGGGTGAAAGGCCGGAGAGGAGTCGGTAGAAGACAGAAAGACCACCGACCTGCCTGCAGTGAGTGAGTGAAAGGCCCTCAGAGATAGCTTCATCGCGGGAGATTCCAATAATTCTGAAAGCTTTGGTTTCAACAGCGTGAAGCCGAGCTAGGTGTGAGGCAGGAGCACCGGCCCATAGGGGAGAACAGTATTCCATCGAGCTGCGGATGAAAGCCTTGTATGTGGTGAGGAGCTCAGGTGTGCCGAGGAAGGACTTCGCACGACGGAGGATGCCCAGTCGGCGACTGGCTTTGGAGGCCAGCTTGGAAATGTGGTTTTCCCAAGAAAGATCATGGCAGATAGTGAGACCCAAAAGCTTGAGCGACAGAACTTCTTGGAGAGGATTGTTGAGAAAGTAGATGGGAGGGTTGTCCAGTCGATCTTTTCGGAGAGACATAGTAAGAGTGTGAGATTTGTCAGGATTGAAAGACAGCCTCAGACATTCAGTTTGGTTTGCTCTTTGTTGAAGTGTGCGGCGTCACCATGCCTAAATCAAAAGAGCTCTCTGAGACCTTCAGAAAGAAGGTTATAGATGCCCACGAGTCTGGGAAGGAATTTAAAAAGATCTCCAAACAATTTGAAATCAATCATTCGACTGTCTGGAAGATCATCTACAAGTGGAGAAGATTCCAAACAACTGCCAACTTGTTCAGGCCAGGCCGCCCCAGCAAGTTCAGCCCGAGAGCAGACCGCAAGATGCTGAAAGAAGTCTCGAAGAACCCCAGAATGTCATCACGGGACCTACAGGTAGCTCTTGCCACTGTTGATGTCAAAGTGCACGAGTCTACCATGAGAAAGAGGCTGCACAAATTTGATCTACATGGGAGGTGTGCCAGGAGGAAACCTTTTCTGTCCAGAAAGAACATCAGGGTAAGACTAAAGTTTGCCAATGAACACCGAGGCAAAGACCAGCACTTCTGGAACAATGTGCTCTGGACAGATGAGTCAAAGGTAGAGCTATTTGGCCACAGTACCAGAAGACATGTTTGGCGAAATCCAAAGATAGCATTTGACCACAAGAAACTGATACCAACTGTAAAGCATGGTGGTGGAAATATTATGGTTTGGGGCAGCTTTGCTGCATCAGGGCCTGGGAAGCTCACCATCATAGAATCCACCATAAATTCTTCATTGTACCAGAGGGTGCTTGAGGATAATGTGAGGCCATATGTCGGAAAGTTGAAGCTCAACCGAAGGTGGACCTTGCAACATGACAATGAACCCTAAACATCTATCTATAATTCCAGTAATCTCTGTCTGTACGTTTGTACGTTTGTCTGTGACCGCTGTTTCTCGACAACCACGGGTCCGATATACTTTAAACTTGCCATGTATATTGCTGGGGACCCGAGGATGTGCCTTTTCAAGGTTTCATATTAATCGGACAATTACTTACCGAGCTATGTCCAAAAAACGATTCAACCAATCAGAGAGCAGCGAGCTATCGCGTGTGCCGAACGTGGCGGACACACTCTGCCTCGGATGGCACATTTGAGAGCGTATTCATTTATTTCACGTTTGCAAACTATGTTGGCGCTATGTTGGCGTTAAACTATGTTTTAAAACTAATAAAAACCCCGGGGGGATTGTCACTGTACTCGCAAGCCGTTCGCCGTTCGCTTTGGCGTTGCGAATGGACCAAAACATTTCATGCACCAAACCATTTCATGTAAAGCGTTCGCCGTTCGCTTTGGCGTTGCGAATGGACCAAAACATTTCATGACCCAAACCATTTCATGTAAATAGAGGGGGGGATATAATTTTAGATATAGATATAGTACGGGCATGCCCTAGTACCAGTAAATCCACCAAGGAATGGCTGAAAAGAAAGAAATGAAGGGTTCTGGAATGGCCAAGTCAAAGCCAGGATCTAAATCCCATCGAGATGTTGTGGGGGGATTTGAACCGAGCTGTGCATGCATGAAACCCCTCAAACATCGCACAGCTGAAAGTATTCTGCATGGAGGAGTGGCCAAAAATTTCTCCCAGTCGATGTCAGAGACTGATAGACAGTTATAAGAAACGCCTACTTGAGGTTGTTTCTGCAAAAGGGGGCAATACCACCGATTCGAGCCATGGGTGTACTTACTTTTTCCACATGCGAAATTTGCATTTATGTTTATTTAAATTATACAATGGACTACAAAATGTTAATGTTTCATGATATTTGTTATATTATATCACCTTTATCTATCAATATTGTTGAAATGAGGATTAAATAGCTGTATGTTGAAATATGTTGAAAAAGTCCAAACTTTACATGGGGTGTACTTACTTTTTCACATGACTGTATATATATACATACTAGACGACCCATGACCCGTTGGGTCAATGTTATTATATACTAGACGAGCCATGACCCGTTGGGTCAATGTTATTATATATAATTAAGGGGTTACCATGGTTACAGTGGGGGTCAAAGGTCAACCTATGGCGAAGATCTATAATTTTCTCACACTTTCTAATAGAGAGGCAAAATGCCATATAAAACTAAATTTACTGGTTCTAATTGCTTTTATTTATCAATCCTCACATAGAAGAGCAGTTTTTAGAAATGAGCAGTGAGAAGACCCCTCAGCCAATGATGTGACCCCTCAGCCTATGATGCCACCCCGCAGCCAATGATGTGACCCCTCAGCCAATGATGCTACACCTCAGCCAATGATGCCACCCCTCAGCCAATGATGCTACCCCTCAGCCAATGATGCGACCCCTCAGCCAATGATGCTACCCCTCAGCCAATGATGCTACCCCTCAGCCAATGATGCTACCCCTCAGCCAATGATGCTACCCCTCCGCCAATGATGCTACCCCTCAGCCAATGATGCTACCCCTCAGCCAATGATGCTACCCCTCAGCCAATGATGCTACCCCTCAGCCAATGATGCTACCCCTCAGCCAATGATGCTACCCCTCAGCCAATGATGCTACCCCTCAGCCAATGATGCTACCCCTCCGCCAATGATGCTACCCCTCAGCCAATGATGTGACCCCTCAGCCAATGATGCTACCCCTCAGCCAATGATGCTACCCCTCAGCCAATGATGCTACCCCTCAGCCAATGATGTGACCCCTCAGCCAATGATGCTACCCCTCAGCCAATGATGCTACCCCTCAGCCAATGATGCCACCCCGCATCCAATGATGCCACCCCTCAGCCAATGATGCCACCCCTCAGCCAATGATGCTACCCCTCAGCCAATGATGCTACCCCTCAGCCAATGATGCTACCCCTCAGCCAATGATGCTACCCCTCAGCCAATGATGCTACCCCTCCGCCAATGATGCTACCCCTCAGCCAATGATGCTACCCCTCAGCCAATGATGCTACCCCTCAGCCAATGATGCTACCCCTCAGCCAATGATGCTACCCCTCAGCCAATGATGCTACCCCTCAGCCAATGATGCTACCCCTCAGCCAATGATGCTACCCCTCCGCCAATGATGCTACCCCTCAGCCAATGATGTGACCCCTCAGCCAATGATGCTACCCCTCAGCCAATGATGCTACCCCTCAGCCAATGATGCTACCCCTCAGCCAATGATGTGACCCCTCAGCCAATGATGCTACCCCTCAGCCAATGATGCTACCCCTCAGCCAATGATGCCACCCCGCATCCAATGATGCCACCCCTCAGCCAATGATGCCACCCCTCAGCCAATGATGCCACCCCTCAGCCAATGATGCCACCCCTCAGCCAATGATGCCACCCCTCAGCCAATGATGCCACCCCTCAGCCAATGATGCCACCCCTCAGCCAATGATGCCACCCCTCAGCCAATGATGCCACCCCTCAGCCAATGATGCTACCCCTCAGCCAATGATGCTACCCCTCCGCCAATGATGCTACCCCTCAGCCAATGATGCCACCCCTCAGCCAATGATGCGACCCCTCAGCCAATGATGCTACACCTCAGCCAATGATGCTACCCCTCAGCCAATGATGCTACCCCTCAGCCAATGATGCTACCCCTCAGCCAATGATGCTACCCCTCAGCCAATGATGCTACCCCTCAGCCAATGATGCTACCCCTCAGCCAATGATGCTACCCCTCAGCCAATGATGCTACCCCTCAGCCAATGATGCTACCCCTCAGCCAATGATGCTACCCCTCAGCCAATGATGCTACCCCTCAGCCAATGATGCTACCCCTCAGCCAATGATGCTACCCCTCAGCCAATGATGCTACCCCTCAGCCAATGATGCTACCCCTCAGCCAATGATGCTACCCCTCAGCCAATGATGCTACCCCTCAGCCAATGATGCTACCCCTCAGCCAATGATGCTACCCCTCAGCCAATGATGCTACCCCTCAGCCAATGATGCTACCCCTCAGCCAATGATGCTACCCCTCAGCCAATGATGCTACCCCTCAGCCAATGATGCCACCCCGCATCCAATGATGCTACCCCTCAGCCAATGATGCCACCCCTCAGCCAATGATGCCACCCCTCAGCCAATGATGTGACCCCTCAGCCAATGATGCTACACCTCAGCCAATGATGCTACCCCTCAGCCAATGATGCCACCCCTCAGCCAATGATGCCACCCCTCAGCCAATGATGCCACCCCTCAGCCAATGATGCCACCCCTCAGCCAATGATGCGACCCCTCAGCCAATGATGCTACCCCTCAGCCAATGATGCTACCCCTCAGCCAATGATGCTACCCCTCAGCCAATGATGCTACCCCTCAGCCAATGATGCTACCCCTCAGCCAATGATGCTACCCCTCAGCCAATGATGCTACCCCTCAGCCAATGATGCCACCCCGCATCCAATGATGCTACCCCTCAGCCAATGATGCTACCCCTCAGCCAATGATGCTACACCTCAGCCAATGATGCTACCCCTCAGCCAATGATGCTACCCCTCAGCCAATGATGCCACCCCTCAGCCAATGATGCCACCCCTCAGCCAATGATGCCACCCCTCAGCCAATGATGCCACCCCTCAGCCAATGATGTGACCCCTCAGCCAATGATGCTACACCTCAGCCAATGATGCTACCCCTCAGCCAATGATGCTACCCCTCAGCCAATGATGCTACCCCTCAGCCAATGATGCTACCCCTCAGCCAATGATGCTACCCCTCAGCCAATGATGCTACCCCTCAGCCAATGATGCTACCCCTCAGCCAATGATGCTACCCCTCAGCCAATGATGCTACACCTCAGCCAATGATGCTACCCCTCAGCCAATGATGCTACCCCTCAGCCAATGATGCTACCCCTCAGCCAATGATGCTACCCCTCAGCCAATGATGCTACCCCTCAGCCAATGATGCTACCCCTCAGCCAATGATGCTACGCCTCAGCCAATGATGCTACCCCTCAGCCAATGATGATGATGATGCTACCCCTAGACGACCCATGACCCGTTGGGTCAATGTCAGTTTCAATAGATATGAGAATAGAACTAAAGCGAACGCTGGACATCATCAGGGAGATTATTTGGGCCAGCAAGCCATAAGGCTCACCTCTCCAGCGTTCTAAATCACTTACCTGTGACACGTGATTTCGGCCCTTATCTCCGATCACGTTGACGGAAATCACCACAGCATATCGTCAAGATCCCTCCAAAAGGCTCGTCTTTGTCACATACATCACGCAACGTGCGATCCACAGCCTCGAAACTCTCTCTCCTGATCATAGGACACTCATCCCACACGATGAGTTTTGTACTTCGAAAGAGGTCTGCGATAGTGGAATTTTTATACTACAGACAAAAGGTTCATAAAGATGAGGGTGGGAGAAATAGAGGTGTTTATGATTTTTGAAAAAGACAAGGGGGTAAATGACATTAGATAGGGATTTCACATGTTAAACGGAGGTGTCCCAGAAGCAACATTATTACACTACTAACGTCTTCCCTGTGCCCCCAGGCGCGTCAATGAAAATCATTGATGACTGATTCGTGCGGATGTTGCTATTCGCGTCCATAGACGTGAGGTGTGATTCGTTGTCCACGTCCGTAGCGCCGTCGGAGGGTTGATACGACATTCTTCCTGCAAATAGTATTGTGTTTGTGCTATCGTTTTGCCGATCATCAAATGACAAATAAATTACATTGTGAAAATTAAAGATTTCAAATAACCCTATTTAAAGTGTATGCGCATATAAATAATAAAAAAAATCGAAGAAATATCTCTCGGTAATTTCCTGAAACATATTTTACTTCCGGGTAATAATGTTGAATGAAATGACGAAGATATATACTGTATGCCTGTTATTTTAGGCGGTGTATTTTCGTATATCAACGTGGCGCGATTTTTAAAATATACCTCTGCAATTTCCCGTGTGTGCGTGAATGTTCTCAATTATTTCTTTTACCGAGTCTAAAACCATCGATAAAAATGAAATCAGATGGCGACTTAGATTGAAGATAAAGGCGTGAAACAGACTCAATGGCCTTGAAGATACAAGCCTTTCAGAATTCATTTCGTTCTATAAACGGAAACTTTCATCGGATTTTCTTCCCGTTTTTTTTCAACCGAGTCTAAAACTATGTTGGTGACTGTGAAAAATGAAATGATATATCGAATTTGATTTGAAATAAAACTGAGAGAGAGAGCAAGACACCACGGGCCTACAAAACAGGCCTCAAAGCTATGCGAGTTAATAAAATGGTGGATATTACTACTCTCTCAAAGGGGTAAGCCACGCACCCGGACCGATCAAATGTTACATACAAACACGCAAGATTTCAATTTTATAATTATATAGATACATATACATATACATATATATACATATTGTTACGGTACGCGGTTAAGGATGTTGTTTGCCGAGCGAAGGCTCCGCGACCTAACAG
This sequence comes from Myxine glutinosa, assembly GCF_964187855.1. Classification (NCBI taxonomy): domain Eukaryota; kingdom Metazoa; phylum Chordata; class Myxini; order Myxiniformes; family Myxinidae; genus Myxine; species Myxine glutinosa. The sequence goes on from NW_027617361.1 coordinate 53,420, forward strand.
TTGTTCCCCGACTAAACCCGATTCACCCGATTCACCCAAACGTTGGCCGTATCGCGCCACAGATACTCAATCTGGAAAACTCTAAAGCGACCGAATGCAAAGAGGAAGAAGAAGACGTACAGAAGAGTAACGGGGTTTATAATGTACACATACACAAGCAAGAAGAACAGTCACGATTATTTACAGGGGACATGAGACGCAGGCGACACAGTGCAAATTACTAGCTTATCTAACAGGCTTACTTAATACCCAGGACAGAACAAACGAAGACACAGACTCACGCGGGGAATTGCAGAGTGGTTTGACTGGAAGGAGAGGAAAGTCCACTGGGTCCGGCAGCACGATCCGCACGTTCCGCAGCCGCCGTTCCTTCGCGGCCCTGCTCCGAACTGCCGTCCAGGCCCCTAAGCGGCTGGCGAGCGTTGTTGCTGCTGCTGCTGTAGACGCTGCCGCTGGCGAGCAAGGTGACGAATAGCAGGCTTTTGCGCTTCCCTGGATGACCTCTGCTTTTGGACCTCACAACTCAGCTCTGCTCTGACGACCCAGCTCTTTCCTTTGCACCTCACCACGCAGCTCAGCTCAGCCTTGGACCTTTTTGCAACTCTCTTGGACTCATCTGCTTGTCTCTTTTCTCAGCCCATCTCATCTCTCTGGGGAACGCCCCGCGGCGGGTTATATAGGCCCCACCCTTCACCCTTTGCGAACCTCCCCCAAGCATTCTCTCTCCGCCCTCTCAAGCCAAACCCCTTGTTCATGGTTGGTCGAGTGGGGCTGGCTCACTCCTCCCCTCTCTGACGAGGTGGGGACCCGCCTTTCTTCCCCAACCCTGCCTCGTGGTCAATGGCGGCAATTGGAGGGGATGTAATTGCCAATCGACGAAAGGGGGAATGGAGGTTTTTGGGAATGGGAAGGAAGGGAATCTACTCTTATTTCACTCGGTGCAATGGAGTGTCATCTTAATGGAAGACAAGGCCTTACCCTAAGACACATAATAAGGAAATAAACTACTGAACAGGGGTATTCTATGATTGGCTGCCGTGGATGCTTTATGGAGTAATTATGGGACGCCCTTTGACCTTTACACTACGGAGGTATTTACAAGGATCATGACATTTACAAAGGGTGATCTTTACAACAATTTACACTTCAACAACAAAAAAAAAAAACCATTCTCATATCCACAACAATATATATATATACATATATATACATTTACATATATAGATATTCATTTCTTTCTTTTCAGCCATTCCTTGGTGGATTTACTGGTATGTTTAGGGTCATTGTCATGTTGCAAGGTCCTATATATATATATATATGTATATATATATATATATATATATATATATATATATATACACACACACAGATAGACCTGTAACATGGTTGTTGTGGATGTGGTAGCGGAATTAAAATGACGTCATAAATAAACGTGTTAAAAGTTTCCCAAAGGACGCAAACTCAGTGCTAACCTGAGGTTTCGGGTGACGGAAGATGGGAAGCAGAGTGCGGGGGGTTTCTCAGGGGTCCGCACGGTGTCCACACCCATTAATTAGCGGTTCCACCACGATGAGGTTGGTGCGATGATGGTGCGACGACACAAAGCAGTCACCTTGTGATAAAGCCGTGTCACCTTTCTCACGTTTTCTCTGCGATTTGTCCATCGGGCGTCGGGAGTGTTTACCTTGCCGTCACAAGAGAACAACGGTATAAATTACAATGACGGATTGTAATTCATGCGACAGTGGAATTATATAAGGAACTGGAACGATACTCGGTAGAGAGCACACCTCCGCCAGGTGAATAGTTTGTCTTGTATCCCACTGATAGGGTGGATCTGGATCCCGACCTGAACCAAAATCGAATCGGCTTGTTCTTGTTATCGAACCAACTTATCCACCAAGTCTTGTCATAATCCGACCATAACGTTTTCAAATATAGCGATATACCTGCGATTTCCCCCACCTATTCAACACACATACATTTGCAATATCCCTCACCTATCCAACCTATCTGTAATAACATTTCACCTTTTCAACACATGCCAGAGTTTGTGAGAGGTCTTCATGGGGATTGGACTACCAAGTATAAGTGGTAGTGTAAAATGATCACGTGGATATCCACTCGTTCCCAAGGTGTGTTCAGAAGGTAACTTACAATTCCACATTTCTATTCCAACATTGGCAACAACATTGCCCCCTGGAAGGAGTGTGCTATACGAGATTCGAAATATAGCGACATATACATACATATGTACATATATATATTGTTACAGACGCGGCTTAGATGTTATTTACCGAGCGGTTTGGTATGACCACGTCTGCACAAGTTACCCGATTATACCCGAACGTTGACTAATCGCGCTACGCTAGATCAATGAAGGAAAAGACACACGGCTGGGATTAAAATGACACGACACCAGGGATACGGTTCTCAAGACCTCCGGAGGAGATTATATTAAGGCGGAAGGTTAGATTACAACTACAAGAGGGACATCATAGAAAGACAGGCACTTAGACACACTTATATTAACCCCAACAGACGACAGATAAACGGGACAAAAGGCTGACTCACACGGGGATTGATGGCAAGGAAAGCGGGTATTCGATGGCCAGCACAAGGTGCACCTTGTGCTCAGGGACAGGATAGCGCGGCCCAAAAGATGCAGGAGGTCTCTCAGCGCTCGGAGGTGGCTCTCTTGTCTTCTCAAGCTCGGGGCGCATCTCACGTCACGTCCGGTGAGTCGCTTCGTATATCCGGCGGGGAGTGACACGCCCTCGGCTCGTTAGCTCCGCCCCAGATGGAATCGGCACGTTGCTTCTCATTGGGTGCGTGCTGGGGGGGGGGGGTTACCGGCTCCGCCCTTGACGAGGGGCTGACAAGGAGCCCCTTCGTGGTAACCCCGTCGGAGCGCATCGTCAATGGCGGCTAACCGAGCCGGTGTGAGGACGCACACTCCTCCGCGCAGCGCCGTTGTTGTAGTTGTTGTTGTAATTGTTGTTGTAGTTGTAGTTGTTGTTGTTGTTGTTGTTTGGGGAAGAAGATGGAAGGAGGTATGGGAAGGTCCTAAACTCACTACTGGTGCCATATAATCACATTCTGGTGCAACGAAGAGTCAGAATTAATGGAAAGGAGTCCTTAACTGACATAGACTAAGAATAACTAGCAAGATGTCCGAAAGTTGTCTACGTGAGATGCGGTGGACCTGGGCACGACATTTAATGGGGGAAAAAGGGGAAGGTCGGTTCTACAGAGTGTTGTTTACAGACAATGGGACTAGGGAATGGGGGATTGGGGATAGTTGGGGAGTATTGGGGAAATAGGGGAATATTTACAAGCGGATATGGAGGCCAAATTCCATATTCGCAACATTGCACCCTTCTCTACCCTCGGGGCGTCCCGACCCGATAAAATTTTACCTACTTTAGTGTGGCACGCAATGTAGTTCCCTCTACTATTAACTCTACCCTGAGTGCGACAGTTTTACAGATATTCACAAATGAGTAAATATGTCCCCCTGCGACGTTGCACCCTTCTCCTCACAGAAACACACCCACAGGATAACCGAATCCGGAAAGAATCCTCAAACTAAACATACAGCCGGTAGGGAGCATTATTTACACAAGACTACGCTGATATTTACACTACGATCCAGGACCTGTTTTTGGAGGAACACATGCAGATGTTATGCATAGAGAGAGCACGCATGCCAGCATCGATACACCAACCCACGAGTGCTCTGTGGCCTACGGCCTTTAATAATGTGCAGAGCACCCCTTCCAAGCATCAAGCACCACCCCATCACACAGTGAGCACCATCCGGTGCACCAATAAAGTGTTTATGAATCATTGTGTGGTGTCGCAGCCGGCCGATGTTCTGCCGCTGGTCTTGCCTTCGTGTGGTGCACTTGGCCTTCTTACTTCTTTCAAAAATAAAGAAAGGCGCCAACCGCGTCCATTTCTCTATTGTGGCCGTCAGGGGGCCAACTGTTAGTGGTTCACCTTGTATGGCATAGGTGCCACGTTGACCCATAGGTCCATCCACGGGTGGTGCTTGGCCGCATAAGAACCGCGGTCCATGGTGGGTGGCCACAAACATTGCGGTCCATATGGTGTATCGATCCAGGCAGCAAACAGCGAAAGTGCAGGCCCACAACTGCGAAGCCAGCACCTCTCTCTCCTCTCTCTCTACCCCAAAGCCAGATCCTCGGAGGTGGGAGACAAAAGAAGAAGACAAGTGAGTAAGGTGGTAAGGGCGCAAAAGTGCACGCAATGCAAGGTAATGCACACTGGGGGCACATGGGAACCAGGTGAGACAGGTACGTTCCTACCGTACGCCCCCCCCCCCCCACCAGGTAACCTACATGGCCCCTCCCTTACCCCTTACTGTATCCACAAAACACAACACTACCCATAAACATCTATTTTACAAATCAACAAACATCCCTACTGTCTTCCCCGTTCCTCCCATAAACCAAATTCGTCTTCTCTCCCTCCTAAGCAATCAAATTTGCCATTTTCAACTCTCATCAAAATTTGCCATCTCCAACTGAACATCAAAATTTGCCATTACCAATTCATCATCAGTCCCTCCTAGGGAGGGAGAGATGGAATCACCCCAATGTCTCATCCACGTCGTGATGCGTCTCACAAATCCACAGCAATCTCATTTCCTGCAACAAAACAAAGAAAACACAGGTGTGGAGTCATCATCATCACCACAGGTAAGTGGCTGCGTATGGTGCGACAGGTTCATCAATCCTAACTATTTCCTAAATGACTTTAACAACTTTACACTACCCGGGGTCTTTCTCCGGCCAAACCATTGGCCCTCTTACACTATGGGTTCTAAAAACCAATTCCCATTGGCCAAACTGTGGTGCTTTTCAATTTGGGGTCTCACTCCCCCGATTCATCTCCCGGTGCCCTCGCACAATTTCTGGGCTGTGGCGTGTACCTCTCCCAGTGGGTCTACCCACCTGCACACCTCCACCACTGCAGTTGCCTCCGAGCTTACCTGCTCCTTACCCTAACCTAACTACCTGGGGAAGGCCCTCTGGCGCTCTCCCCACTCGGTGCCCTCTCTGGCACTGGGCTGCCCGATCCACACCCGGGATCCTCAGGCACCCACTCACAACTACCGGCTCCCAGAGCCCACCTGCGGCCTCACCTGGCCGACATCCTCACAGTGGTGGAGTGCCCAACCAACTACACACACTAACAGGCTACACGCCCAGCCATTTCCACAACACTAATGCACCCATTCACAATACCATTCTGTCACCCGCACCACAGATGCCAATATCCAACCACAATTTACCTGTACCCTCTACCTAACACTTACACTACCCGCCCCGGGTACTCGTGAAAAGGGTCCACTCTTCCCCCATCCACACCTTCGCACCATGCACACCACTCCGTACCACTTACTCCAACTCTCTCCACACACCTGTACTTGCACACCTGTGCTCTCACACCTGGTGCCACCTGCACCCTTCTCTCCCCAAGCGCATTCGCGCTGATCCACAACACTCACTACTCATACACGGCTCCACACACCTGTCCAGTTGCACACCTGTGCAATCACACCTGTTCAATTCTCACACACACGGCATCATCTCAGCTAACTACTCCCTTCTGAAACTTGCGCTTCCCAGTCGTCCCTTTAAACTATTGCGCTCCCTCGTCATTATCATCCACACTAATCTACCTGCGTCCCCACTACAGGTATCAGTCACTAACTAAACTTAACGTTACCTAATGTCAATCTCTTCTAGATCCCTACAATATAACCTAACCCACCCGGGCTAGTTTTCACTGCCATACACCCCATAATCTATTGCGCATTTGCCCCCCTTGGGCAGGGTGGCAGGGATGCCACTCTTACCCACCGGGCACATCGCTCCTCCACCAATTTTGCACATCAAGTTTCAACAAATTAAAAATTTGCCAATCACTGCCCATCATCCGCCAATCACTACTGCCAATCCCTTGCCAATCATCAAATTTTGTTTTTCTCTAATTTTGGGTCCAAAACACTAACCTCATCACCCAGTCTACTCACTAATGCCTCTCGGTGCGCCAATTCCCGTCCAAAGCCCGGCTTTGTAAAGCCAAGCCATGAATGCGGGTTGTTCTGTGCCAGCGGCTGGATGCGTCCGGCACTCGGTGCAGGGACGGGGGCTTACCCGGGCCGAGATCCCACGCACCATCTCGGCACGGAGTCATCCAATGTCCCGATCTCGACCTGCCGGCACGTCTCAATAGAAAGTGGTCGCCATGACGACCCTTTCTATCGGGCTGCCCGCTCCGCCTAGTGGAGCACGGACGCGGCCGTTCAAAGCGAGGCCCGGCACGCACCGAGGGCCCGCTTCGGCTATAAGTCGCCCTAACTGCTAAACCGGTTACCGTCGATGCTTCACCTGGGTTCTTACACGCATACGCTACCCCTTTCGTGCTCCTACATCCAGCCGTCTCCATGCTCCTCGTACCTTTCCTTACACACCCAGGTACTCTCATTCCACTCACAGCCTTGGTCACACACCTGACCACCGAACACCTTGGCACACATTCGTCACTCGCACACCTCACCAATACACCTCTTCGCACCCCCTCCTCGGTCACCTCCTCTGTGACAATCACAGGTGTGCTCTCATTCGCACACCCAACCACGTGCCTCACCACCAACTCCAGCGTGCATTCCCTCTCACGCTCTACCATTCCAGGTGTGCATCCTGCCATCCCAGGTGTACATCCTCGCTCACCTGTCACAACTAACTCACGCTCCATGTCACTCTCACTACTTTCACCTCCATTCCTGACAGCGCACTCACCCTTACTCTTGACAGCGCACTCTTTCCTCATGCACCTGTCCGTCACACACCTTTCTCGCGCACACTCTCCCGTTACACCCTCTGTAACACTCACCACAGGTGGACACTCTTCCTTACTTCTGACAGCGCACTCTTTCCTCATGCACCTGTCCGTCACACACCTTTCTCGCGCACACTCTCCCGCACACTCTCCCGTCACACCCTCTGTAACACTCACCACACCACGCTTCCACGCGCTACGACCGACTCACTCTCGCCAGCACCCTCACTCCTTGGCACGCACTTTTTCCTCACACACCCCAGAGTCGGACTTTCTCGCACACCTCCTCTTTCGCACACCAGACCTGTCGCACACTTCACCAACGGCCTCTCACGAACACCCGGGTCTATCTCGACCCCCAAGCTTCTTAAATCCCCTGGCGCATCATACGCACGACCATATTGGTCACCACTTACACCGGGTCCTCTTCCTCTTCGCTTCTCCTCCATCACCTGCGAATCCCTCATCCGGTTAATGAGCACATCATCACGATCCAAACACAGACTTTGGACCAATTCTTTTATCTCCTCTTTTATCTCTTTCTTATCCCCTCTCCGTCGCTTCTTAATTTCGCTCATCCCTTCTTCCACTTCTTCTAGTTTCTGCTTCACCTCTTTTATTCCCCGGTACGTCTCCTCAAGCTCATCCTCTAAGGCTACCTTGACCGTTTCCATGTGCGTCCTCACCTGCCGGTCCTTCGTCTCCATGACCTCTATCACCTCGTCCAGCCTCGTTGTCAGTCCCTCACGTACCATCTGACATTCCCTCTTCGTCGCTACCAAGTCATCTTTTAGTTCTTTCTGTGTCGCTTTTAAACCTCCTAATACCGCAGTGTTCCTTTGAACCTGCTCCACTAACTCCGTCTGTCCCACCGTCAGCTGCTCCACCTCCTGCGTCAGGTCCTCTATGCCCCCTTGTAACTTTACAGTCCCCTTTCTCACCTCCTTCTCCATGTGCTCCTTACAGTGCCTCACCTCCTCGCGCACTCCTCCGACCTCCTCACTCACTCCTCTCCTGATATCCTCTCCCATCACTTGCATCTCCTGCCCAGATGCCACCCTCATCTGCTCCATTTCCTCCCTGTGAGCATCCAGTTTGGCTTCTACCCCCATTCTGACCCCCTCTATCTGCTGCCCCATTTGGTTAACTTCCCTTTCCGCTTGGTCCCTCATGTCCCTCAATTTGCCTTCCATGGTGTTTTCTAACCCCTCTAACCCTTTTTGCATCCCTTCCATTTGATTCTCTTGAGCGGCCATTCTGTTTTCTACCCCCATTAACCCCTCCTGTATTTCCCCTAATCTATTGTCTAATTTCCCAAATTTCTCGTCTAATCCCTCACCAGTACCCCTCGCTTCGTCCCTCATTACCCCCATTTGGCCCTCCAATCGCTCACCCTGAGCATCCATCCGGTTCCCCATTACCCCCATTTGGCCCTCCAATCGCTCACCCTGAGCATCCATCCGGTTCCCCATTACCCCCATTTGGCCCTCCAATCGCTCACCCTGAGCATCCATCCGGTTCCCCATTACCCCCATTTGGCCCTCCAATCGCTCACCCATTTGTTCCATAAGGGCCCTCATTTGCAACATAAAAAGGTTCGGATCCACCAGGGGCGCTGCCACGGTCGCGGGCGTGGACGCCGTGGCCACCTCGTGCGTGACAACGCTATTTTGCGACCCTGCCGCCCTCACTGCTTCGCTCTCCTCGCGTCCCTCAATTTGGTCCTGGACCGACCCTGCCTCACTCTCCCCTACCGGACCCCAGCTGTCTTGGTCTGCCATAGCGCGACTTTCAAAATTCGGGTTTTTATTTCCGTATAACAAAATCAAATTTCGCCGTTATAATTTCGCGCGGGAAACGCGCTCCGAATTGATTCTACTACAAATTTGGGCCTAATAAATTTAGTCCCGGGTTCGAATTCCACTCCTCGACACCAATTGTTACAGACGCGGCTTAGATGTTATTTACCGAGCGGTTTGGTATGACCACGTCTGCACAAGTTACCCGATTATACCCGAACGTTGACTAATCGCGCTACGCTAGATCAATGAAGGAAAAGACACACGGCTGGGATTAAAATGACACGACACCAGGGATACGGTTCTCAAGACCTCCGGAGGAGATTATATTAAGGCGGAAGGTTAGATTACAACTACAAGAGGGACATCATAGAAAGACAGACACTTAGACACACTTATATTAACCCCAACAGACGACAGATAAACGGGACAAAAGGCTGACTCACACGGGGATTGATGGCAAGGAAAGCGGGTATTCGATGGCCAGCACAAGGTGCACCTTGTGCTCAGGGACAGGATAGCGCGGCCCAAAAGATGCAGGAGGTCTCTCAGCGCTCGGAGGTGGCTCTCTTGTCTTCTCAAGCTCGGGGCGCATCTCACGTCACGTCCGGTGAGTCGCTTCGTATATCCGGCGGGGAGTGACATGCCCTCGGCTCGTTAGCTCCGCCCCAGATGGAATCGGCACGTTGCTTCTCATTGGGTGCGTGCTGGGGGGGGGGGGGTTACCGGCTCCGCCCTTGACGAGGGGCTGACAAGGAGCCCCTTCGTGGTAACCCCGTCGGAGCGCATCGTCAATGGCGGCTAACCGAGCCGGTGTGAGGACGCACACTCCTCCGCGCAGCGCCGTTGTTGTAGTTGTTGTTGTAATTGTTGTTGTAGTTGTAGTTGTTGTTGTTGTTGTTTGGGGAAGAAGATGGAAGGAGGTATGGGAAGGTCCTAAACTCACTACTGGTGCCATATAATCACATTCTGGTGCAACGAAGAGTCAGAATTAATGGAAAGGAGTCCTTAACTGACATAGACTAAGAATAACTAGCAAGATGTCCGAAAGTTGTCTACGTGAGATGCGGTGGACCTGGGCACGACATTTAATGGGGGAAAAAGGGGAAGGTCGGTTCTACAGAGTGTTGTTTACAGACAATGGGACTAGGGAATGGGGGATTGGGGATAGTTGGGGAGTATTGGGGAAATAGGGGAATATTTACAAGCGGATATGGAGGCCAAATTCCATATTCGCAACAATATATATATATATATATATATATATATATATATATATATATATATATATATATATATATATATATATATATATATATATACAGGGTAGGTCAAAAGTAGTGCCCGATTTCTGTTTATTTATATATGTATATATATATATATATATATATATATATATATATATATATATATATATATATATATATATATATATATATATATATATATTTATTTATATATATATATATATATATATATATATATATATATATATATATATATATATATTGTTACAGATCTCAACGTCGGCCCCTCTTCCCCTTATCAAGGGGGGATAAATCCGCTTGTCTGTGACTGACCGACGTGGTCCTCGAAGTTACAACGTCCTTACCGGACCGACGGTAGGTAGGGTCCGTAGGCCTAGGGGTTCGCTACTTACCTAATTACTACCGCCAGCCAGAACGAGGGAGTAACTTCTGCCCGAGCCGCAGCATTAATGGATTATGCCGAGCGAAGCGGCCTGCGGCGCGAGCCGTTTATCAAGGGTCTAAACCCGATTCATAAGCGTTGGCCGAAATCGCACCACAGGGACTCAATGGGGAAATCTCTAAAGCGGCTGAATGTGAAGAAGCAAAAGGGGTAAATAAAGAACACAGGTATTTATTACTAATTATGTGCAAAACCAAAGAAACCAAGGAGAAGGAAAGAAACGAAAGTAATTTACAGAAGAAGAAGAAGAAGACACAGTGCAATCCTTAGCTTATCTACACAGGCTTAACTTATTCCCAGGGACAAGACACACAAAACAAACTCACGTACACAAAAGGATGGAATGGCAGGGATGGTTTGGGACGGCAGAGGAGTGTCCAGGCAGATGGTAAGCGTTGAGGTCCGGCTCCAAGCTCGCGCTTCGATCCACACTTTTGGGGTCGAGGTGAAAACCCGGCACACAGCTCCGCTCCGGGCTGGCAGCGAGGAGCCGGCAGCTCCACGTATTCGGTTTCACACCGGCAGCTTTCTCACTCGTCCTCCACCTCCTGCGTCTCTGACGCTCCCTCAATACTCCACAGAAGCTGCCTCTGGTCCAGCGCACCTCCCTCAAAACCCTCTCTCAGCTTCTCCTCAACTGGACTCTTACGCATCTCTCTCGGTGGGGGCTGATGCAATGGGTTTTATAACCCCACCCTCTTGAGCCATACCCACTCATCCTTGGTTGGTCAGCGAGGGCTTTCCTGGCTCCACCTTCCGATGACGATGGGTGGGCAACGCCCTTGTTCATTGGCTTGACCACGTGCGTAATGGAGTCAAATGCAGTTGGTAATGCGGTTGGCAATGCAGTTGGCAATGGAGGTTTTGGGGAATTTGAAAAGGAGATCTATCTTATTTCATTTGGTGCAATGCAATGTCAACTAGTGGAAAACAGAGCCTTAACTAATACACATAATAAAGAAATAACTATAGAGAGGTTCTATGATTGGCTACGTGCTTGTATATGGACTAGCTAAAGGGACGACCATTGACCTTTACAATTAATGGAGGTATTTACAAGGAATTATTACATTATTTACAGAGGGTGATATTTACAAACAATTACAGGATTCTCAAATCCGCAACACGGCACCCTCATCCACCAGGCACATCCCGGGCCTATAAAACTTTCCTTAATGTGGCACGTAGGTGTAATTCCCTCTACAATTAATCTGACCCTGAGTGCGACAATTTTAAAACACAAATAAGTATGTCCCGTTGTTGCATTGCACCCTGCCTAACAGATTCACGCCCACAGGATAACCGAATTGCGGAATTAATTCGCAAACTAAACATGAACGGTGGGGAGCATTATTTACACGTGACGTTAATTGTACTTACACTGCAACCCAGGCCCTGCGATTTCCTTTGGGGGAAACAAAAAGAAAATCCTGTGGGAGGGGAGGAGACAGCAAGCACTGCATCGACGCACCAGCACCAATAATCACCAAATCACCATAAAGCACCAGTCAGTGCACAGTCATCATAGTTATAAAAAAACAACAGCTGGTGGTCTTGCTCTTCTGCTCCCTCTGCTGGCCATTGTCGTTCTTGATGTTATTTTTCTTCCTTCATCTTCTTTGCTTGCGGCCTATTTGGACATAATAATAAAAAGCACAAAGCGTGTCCACTTTTTTTTATTTAGAGCCCACAGGGGCCAACTAGGGGTGGTTCACCTGTATGGCATAGGTGCCACGTTAACGAGGTCCGCAAGCAAGATCTTCCTCTGGCCAACCTGGCCGGTCCCAGCAGAGGGGCCATGCCACAAAACTTGTGGTCCATAAGTGGTGCTTGGCCACAGACTGTGGTCCATAAGTGGTGCGTGGATGCAGGCAGCTGGTTGCGGAAATTTCGGGTTCACAGACGCGGCCTCCCGCACGCTCCCCCCCAGTGCCCAGAGAGCACGATCCTCGGGTCAGGGAAGGAAGACAGAGATGACAGGTTAGCGAGGGGTAAGGTCACAAGGGTACACATCAACAAAGGCAATGCAAGGTGAGGTGCGCACGGAGAGCGAAGTGAGAAAGCTCGTCCCTACTGTACGCCACCCCCCCCCCCCCCCTGTCACCGACTCCACCCTTGCCCTTACCCATATTTACAACAATTTACAATTCGTCTCTAGCGTCACATCTTCCCCATATCTCCCCTAATACCAAATTCGTCACAATCCCTCTAACCAAATTTGCCATCATCCAAATTCCTCATCAATTCCTCATAAGGAGGAAGAGATGGAACATCAAGCACAATGTCACACCCACGTCATGATGCGTCTCACAATCCAAACATTTGCACAAAAATAACCAAAATATGGCATGGTGTGGAGTTACGTCACCTCAGGTGAGTGGATGTAGATGGTGTGAGGAGATTTCAATCCTATCTACATTCTAAATGACTTTAACACACTTTACACTACCCGGGGTCTTTCCCTGGCAATCCATTGGCTATCTTACTCTATGCGGTTCTAAAAACCAATTCCCATTGACCAAACTGTGGTGCTCATCAATATGGGGTCTCACTCCCCCAAGTTTTCAGTACTGTGCCTTCGCACAATTTCAGAGCTGGGTCGTGTGGCTCTACCAGCAAGTCTACCTACCTGCGCACCTCCGCCACTGAAGTCGCCACCCAAGCTTACCATGCTCCTTACCACTACCCTAAATCAGGGAAGGCCCCTCCTGGCTCTGTCACCCCTCTGATGCCCTCTCTGGCATTGGGATACCCGGGTCCTTCTCCTGGATCCTCAGGCCCTGCTGAACACTACTCTGACTGGCTCCCAGAGCCTACCTGCGGCCTCACCTGGCCGACAAACTACCAGTGGCGGAGTGCCCGAATAACCATACGTACCAATTAAGCCCACACGCCCAGCCATTTCCACAGACTCGTGCACCCATCTAAGCACTTCCTTGCCACTACCTGCACCACAGATGCCAATATCCAACCACAATTTACCTATACCCTCTACCTAACTCTTAAACTACCCTCCCCGGGTATTCGTGATGGGGTCCATCCTCTCCATCCACTGCCTTCGCACCAACCACTCCACTCCACAGTTTCCACCATACTCACTCCACACCATCCGTTCCATACTCCATGTATTCCATACCATTTATTCCGAAAACCATTCTCCATACACCTGTTCACTTGCACACCTGTGCAATCACACCTGGTGCCACCTGCACCCTCCTTCCTCCCAGGTTTCTTCATCCATTCAATAAAATGCACAATCACCTCACACTTTTCACAATGCGCTACTGAATACACTTTCAACACACACACACGGCACCATTCACGAGCATTGCCTCAGTTGCTCAACATGCTCACCCGCAAAAACTTCCATACCAATTCCTCATCCCATAAACCACAAACACACGGCATCATCTAAGCTGACGACTCCCTTCTGAAACTCGCGCTTCCCAGTCGCCCCTTATATTATCGCGCTCCCTCGTCGTTATAATCCAACTAATCTGCTACGTCCCCTACTACCTGTACAATGTCGCTACTTACTCCTTATGTCACCTATGGTCATTTTTCTAGATCCCTATACAATTATCCAAACCCTCCCTCGGCGAGCTTACAATGCCAAAAACCCCATAGCGAGTGCTCATGTGCCCCGGTTGATGTGAGGGATGGTGGATTTGCCATCCCTCTACATCGGACATCTCTCACTATCAATTTTGCCCATCAAATTCCAATTCTTGCCAATCCAAAATTTGCCAATCATCTGCCAATCAAATTTTTGCTCATCAATTTTTTGCCAATCACCACTGCCAATCATATTCACTATTCCAAAATTTTGAATCCACAACACTATTACCATCACGGTCCGCTATATCTGAGCCTCTCGGTACATCGTTACCTCATTAAAACTCGGCTTCGCAAAGCCGAGCAATGAATTCGGGTAGTTTGTTTCAAGCAGTTGGATCCGTCCGGCACTCGGCTCAAGGGAGGCGGCATGCTCGGGCCGAGATTCCACGCACCATCTCGGCGCGGAACCTTTCGGTCTCCGGCCCGATGGCTCGATCCCGCCCGGCCGGAATGCCACAACCACAAGGGGGCGCCGCTCCGGTCCCTCCTACCTGCCCTTGAACCGGAACCGGTCGCTTTGCCCGGCAAAGCCCAGACTCGACCGTGCGGGGCGGGGCCAGGCCCGAACTGTGCACGACGCTTCGAAGAGAAGCGACGCAGCACCGATCCGCGCCGAGCCTCGCATCCAACAAAGCCCACCACGCACCGGGTGCTCGCATCGGCTATCCGTCGCCCTAAACGCTGCCCCGTTTAACGTCGATGCCTTACTCGCCTGCTCACACGCATATGCGACCCGTTTTACACTCACCAAGCCCAGCATTCCAACGCCGCCTGTACATTCCACACACTCCGTCCATTCCACCACCACACTCCCTGTTACACACCACACCTCTCCCGCACCCTCTTGCTCACACTCGTCATTAGCACACTTCGTTCCACACCTCTCCTCCGTTACGTCCTCCGTAACACTCACCATGGGCGTGCAGTCTTGCATCCACCCACTCACGCGCTTCAATGGGCTCTCCCGCACCCGCGCCACAACCAACTCAGGTGTGCTTTCTCACACACTCTCGCCATCCATCCCAAGCGTGCATCCTCGCACCCGCTCCTTCACCAACTCACTCTCCGGGTCACTCTCACCCTCGCACGTACCCTCCGTATCGCTCTCACTCTCTGTGTCACACTCCGACGTGCATTCCCGCTCGCACTCGGTTTTACTCCCACACTTTATAACACACTCACTCGCCGACGCACACTTTTTCCTCACACGAGTGCCATTCTTTCGTACACCACGCACCACGGACCTCCCACAAATGCCCGGGTGCCATATCGACCCCAATCGCGCGACAATTCTCTTCTCGCCAAACACTTTGCCGAAAAACCTCTTAGCACCATACACAGCCCGTCTCACCTTCGGGGTTCTTCTTCCTCCCTGCTCCAACACCTGCAAATCTTTATAAGGATTAGCAAGTACGGCATCAGGATGTGAACACGGACTTTGCACATAATCCATCTCTCCCTGCCGCGAGTGCTTTTCTAAGCCCCCGGGCTCTCCAATTCCCACTACTTATTTTTCTTTATTCACCTCGACGACCGCTGGCTTTATTAAAATTTTCTCTCCTACCTCAGTGGTCGCCGGCTTCCCTAAACCCCGGGTCGCAATCTCTATACCCGTCATTTTACCCGCGCTTTACTCCGCGTCGCTCAACCAGCGCTTCTCGACCCGCTTTACCTCGTCGCGTACCGCTGGGACCTGCTCGCCCAACCTGCGGTCTCTGTCCCTCTGCGCTTCCCTTACCTCATATGTGGCTTGCCCCCTCGCCAAGGGGCCATTCAAATATTACGTAACGCTATGGGGGGTGGGGGGGTGTACGGCCGATCGTTACGAAGTGTTACGAGGGGGTGGGGTGGGGGGGGTGTTCGCATCGGCGTTACATAACAGTAGTGATCTAAGTTTTTAAAACCAAAAGTGGGATTACTACTCATCCCATTTTTGGTTTCAGCAAAAATGGGATGACTACTCATCCCATTTTTGCTGAGACCATGTTGATACTGAAGTCGAAGTCACAACTAGAAACCACATTTAACTGTATTAAATTTAGTACTCTTTATTACTCTTTATAATATTGACGCCACAACGAATTGTTTGTATAGCTTCTTAGGGTCTCGTAAGTTATTTCAGTTCCCATGCGGGTTCGCGTGCTTCGGTGGTCAGTATCGGGGTACCGGACTCGATTGATTGCTCCTGTGGAAGTTGGAGCCCCTCAGTGTCGACACCATCATCGTCTAGCCATTCCAGGACCGGCTCGTTCTCCTGGTACGCCACCAGGCACATTAGCTCCCGCTGTCGTCGTGCGGCTACGCGCTGCGGGCGCACACTTTCCACGCGCTGCTCCAGTTTCTTGTCCTTGTGACAGCGGACATGGGCCTTGCCTGACTTTATGGAGGCATGATACAGTCCACAAGTTGAACAAGTCCGCCTCTGGAGTTCGGTTTCCAGAGTAGGACATGCGAAGTCATACGGAACTCCCTTTGGGAATTTTTTACGGGCTCCCGGCGCGAGAATGCTCTGCCCAAGGACAAGGCTCTGGAACAGCGTTGGAAACTTCCTATCGGTCGTGTTGCAAACGAGCCCGTCACCCGTCTGCTGCACGGGCAACGGGGGCGGAAGGAAGCGATCTCGGACTACACTGAACAACGAGCTTCTGGGCTCTCTGCAACAGTCTCGATCGTTACACTTGACCAGTTGTACCATATACTGACTCTCCCGTACATGTATCGTCTGCCAGTCTCTGTCCTTCTCAATAATATCGTCTTCCGCATCTGCCGAGATGTATTCTGCCACCGTTGGGAAGTCGTCTATGACAGTCTGAGACCAAACTTCCGCCAGGACCTTGCCCGCATGGGCGAAATTCTGGACTTCCAGCTCATCATCGACCGTCTTGCCCGATCCATCAAGATGACTGCCGAAGTAATCTGGATAAACATATATTGTTATGCTAGTTTCCTGGGATTATATTATATATCACATTATTTTATTTTGCCAGTAAACATCTACTAAAATGACTAAGCTCCTCCCCAACCCCCTAAACCCCCAACCCTAAATTCTCCCGTCACCCTCCGCCCCCCCCCCCCACCATGTTTCAGAGGTTGCACTGGTCTGTGCAAGCAGTAGATCGCAAAATGTATATTCGGGGAGGGGGGTGTAGTGACCGAACGTTACGTAACGCTTTGGGGGTGTCTGGCCGAACGTTACGAAGCATTACGAGGGGGTGGGGGGGGGGGGTGTCAAATTTCGGGAAAAAAAGCGTTACGTAATATTTGAATGGCCCCCAACCCCTCATTAATTTCTTTGGCTTGGCCAATTATGCCCCCCAGTTTGTCCCCTAATCTGCTTCTGAATCCCTCCAATTTGCTTTCCAACTTGTTTCCTACTCCTCCCAATTTGCCGTTTAATCCCTCACATTTGTTTAAACCCTCAAATTTGTTGTCTAAACCCTCCAATTTGCTGTCTAACTTCCCAATTTGGGCAATAGTACCCCTTGCTTCATCCCTCATCGCTCCAATTTGGCCTCCCAGTTTCTCACTCATTTTCTCCATTTTTGCATCCAGTTGGGTCAGGAATAATCTGAGGTCAAACCCGCTTGGCACAGCGGCCCCAGCCACCACCGCGGGCCCGACCTCCGCGGCGCCGCTACTCTGTGCACCCCCAACCTCGTGCGCGAGGCCGCCATCTTGCGCGTCTGAAACCCCCGCTACCGAATGCATATTGCCTTCCTCCACCATGATTCCCACCTCTTTGTGGTCCTGGGCTGCTTCTAACTCTTCTTCTTCTACCACCACCGGCATCCGGTCGCCTTGATTATCCATGGCGCGATTTAATTTGGATTTTACTACAATGTCGGCCGCTCGTAATTTCGAGTGCGTTAAGCGCACTTCAGGTCCGAATCTCGCTCCTGACACCAATTGTTACGGATATCAACGTCAGCCCCTCTTCCCCTTATCAAGGGGGGATTAATCCCCTTGTCTGTGACTGACCGACGTGGTCCTCGAAGTTACAACGTCCTTACCGGACCGACGGTAGGTAGGGTCCGTAGGCTTAGGGGTTCGCTACTTACCTAATTACTACCGCCAGCCGGGAACGAGGGAATAACCTCTGCCCGAGCCGCAGCGTTAATGGATTACGCCGAGCGAAGCGGACTGCGGCGTGAGCCGTTTATCAAGGGACTAAACCCGATTCATAAGCATTGGCCGAAATCGCACCACAGGGACTCAATGGGGAAATCTCTAAAGCGACCGAATGTGAAGAAGCAAAAGGGGTAAAGAAAGAACACAGATATTTATTACTAATTATGTACAAAACCAAAGAAACCAAGGAGAAGGAAAGAAACGAAAGTAATTTACAGAAGAAGAAGAAGACAGTGCAAACCTTAGCTTATCTACACAGGCTTAACTTATTCCCAGGGACAAGACACACAAAACAAACTCACGTACACAAAAGGATGGAATTGCAGGGATGGTTTGGGAAGACAGAGGAGGGTCCAGGCAGATGGTAGGCGTCGAGGTCCGGCTCCAAGCTCGCGCTTCGGTCGACGCTTTTGGGGTCGAGGCGAAAACCCGGCACACAGCTCCGCTCCGGGGCTGGCAGCGAGGAGCCGGCAGCTCCACGTATTCGGTTTCACAACGGCAGCTTTCTCACCCGTCCTTCGCCTCCTGCGTCTCCGACGCTCCCTCAAAACTCCACAGAAGCTGCCTCTGGTCCAGCGCACCTCCCTCAAAAACCTCTCTCAGCTTCTCCTCAACTCCTCCTCAACTGGACTCTTACGCATCTCTCTCGGTGGGGGTTGATGCAATGGGTTTTATAACCCCACCCTCTTGAGCCATACCCACTCATCCTTGGTTGGTCGGCGAGGGCTTTCCTGGCTCCACCATCCGATGACGATGGGCGGGCAACGCCCTTGTTCGTTGGCTTGACTGCATGCGTAATGGAGTCAAATGCAGTTGGTAATGCGGTTGGCAATGCGGTTGGCAATGGAGGTTTTGGGGAATTTGAAAAGGGGATCTATCTTATTTCATTTGGTGCAATGCAATGTCAACTCGTGGAAAACAGAGCCTTATCTAATACACATAATAAAGAAATAACTATAGAGAGGTTCTATGATTGGCTACGTGCTTGTACATGGACTAGCTAAAGGGATGACCGTTGACCTTTACAATTAATGGAGGTATTTACAAGGAATTATTACATTATTTACAGAGGGTGATATTTACCAAAAATTACAGGATTCTCAAATCCGCAACAATATATATATATAGAAATAATAATAATAATAATGCATTTATTTTATATAGCGCTTTTCAGGAAGCCCAAAGACGCTTTGACAGAGTGCAAAACATAATGCATAGCAAAACATAAAAACAATTGCAAAAAAAGAAGATTCAATAGGGAAATATTCAAAGCACAAAGGAGGGAGAAGGAGAGGAGATAGTCAGGGGTTAGATGCTGTGGGTTAAATGTTGAATGCAGTGTTGAACAGGTGGGTCTTGAGTGATGTTTTGAATGTGGTGAGTGAGGAGGAGTCTCTGATGGTGTGAGGTAGCGAGTTCCAGAGGGTGGGAGCAGCGATGGAGAAGGCCCTGTCACCCCCAGGATCTAAATTTGGTCTGGATGGGGGGGGGGGGGGGTCAGGAGGTTGATACCAGCAGAGCGGAGGTTGCGGGTGGGAGTGTGTCTGGAGAGGAGGTCAGCCAGGTAGGATGGGGCCAGGTTATGGAGGGCTTTGTAGGTCAAGAGGAGGATTTTGTACTGGATTCTCTGGGAGATGGGGAGCCAGTGAAGCTTGTAAAGGACGGGGGTGATGTGGTCACGGGTCCGGGAATGGGTGAGTAGACGGGCAGCGGAGTTCTGAATGTATTGGAGTTTATTGGTGATTGTTGAGGGTGAACCATAGAGGAGGCTATTGCAGTAGTCCAGACGGGAAGTGATGAAAGCGTGGATGAGGGTTTCTGCAGCCACGGAGGAGAGGGATGGACGGAGACGGGCGATGTTTTTCAGGTGAAAGAAGGCTGTCTTTGTGATCTGTTTAGTGTATTTGTCGAAGGAGAGGGTTTGGTCAAAGATGATGCCAAGATTCCGGATGTGAGGGGAGGTGGATACTGGGAAACCGTCGATGTTGAGGGCAAAGTATATATATATGTATATATATATATATATATATATATATATATACATACATATAAATATAAAGTCGCGTATATATATATATATATATATATATATATATATATATATATATATATATATATATATATATATATATATATATTGTTACAGACGCGGTTTTAGATGTTATGATGGGCCGAGCGGATGGTCCAACCGCGACCGTTACAGGATCCCCAATTGGCCCGATTCCACCCGACGTTGACCAGATCGCACCACAGATATTCAATCGGGAAACCTCTAAAGCGACCGAAAGAGAAGGAAAAAGAGAAGAAGACAGAGTACGGAGGAAGAACAGATTTATTATACACACACAAGCAAAAAGAAAGAGCGACCAAAATTATTTACAGCAATGGATGGAAGAAGCAGTCACACAGTGCATCGTTAGCTTATTCTATTCAATTTACTTAACCCCAGGACAACGATTAGGACAGACGACGTTCACACTTACACGGGGGATATTGCAGGCAGGTATGGCTTGAGGTGGATTGCTGGAGAGGGAGGCAGGGTCGGAGGCAGCAGCTCTCAATTCCTCGCGTTTTTGGCGGGAAAACCCTCCGTCGCGTATCCGCTGCCGATGCTGTAGACGTCACGCGCTGGCTCGGTCACACCTGCTCCTCTCCTTCTGGTGGAGCCGTCTCCCTCCTCTCAGCGCGTCTCTCCAAAGCTGGTTTCCTCTCCGAGTACCTCTCCTCTTTGGCTTGGAGCGTCTCGCATCTCACCGCTCACAGCTCAGCTCGCAGCTCCTCTCGTATGTCACCTCTTCGCTCATCTCCTGAAGCAGTCCCTTCCAGTCGCTTTTATCACTCGGGGCGGAATCAAGCCGCCGGCTGCGAGGGCACGCCTACCGGGTCGCTAACCACGGTGCTGGTTGGCTGTTAGGGCTGTCCGATTCCTCCTTCGATCATGACGACGTGCCACGCCTGTGAGTTGGCGGCTCCTACCCCCCCTCTTCTCCGAGATGTGCACATGGGCAATGGCGGCTTGCGGGATTGAACACCACTCGCACCGCTTTTGAAAGGAACTTTGGGAGAGCGGAGATGATTGGGGAAATTGAAAGGGCCTACGCTTATTTCGTTCGATACAATGCAGAGTCAATCTAGTGGGAAACACATATTTAACCTACATAGAATAAGGAAATAAACTATTTTAAAAGATATATCGTGGCCTGTGTGTAAGTTTCATGGAAATAACTAGGAGGACGGCTGCGACCATTATTTACATTACGAGGGTGTTACACATAACAAAACCATACTTTTCACATTCGTTACACTTCCTCCAAAATTGTTACACTTCTCAAAAACCGTTACACTTCTCAAATTCGTTACACTTCTCAAAAACCGTTACACTGCACCCTCCTTTCTTCAGGCCCGAACTCGGGCCTACAAAACTTTAACTTAGTGTGACACGTAGGTGTAATTCCCTCTACAATTAACCTGACCCTGAGTGTGACAATCTTAAAACACAAATAGGTATGTCCCCCTATTGCATTGCACCCTGTCTAACAGACTCAAGCCCACAGCTAACCGAATTACGGAATTATTCTCAAACTATACATTTACGGTGGGGAGCATTATTTACATTAACGTTATTTCTTATTTACAACGCAACCCAGGACCTGTGTTTTTTTTTTCTTTTTAGGGAACAAGAAAAAGAAATTCCTGTTGGGAGGGAGGAGACAGCACGCACTGCATCGATGCACCAGTACCAATACCACCAAAGCACCCAAAAGCACCACAAAGCACCACTCGGTGCACAGTCACCACGGTTTATAATAAACACAACAAAACAACTGGTGGTGGTCTTCTCTTTCTCTGCTGGGCCGATGTTCTTCCCGACGTCTTCTGGCTTCATGCGGCCTAGTTGGAAATAATAAAAAGCACAACTTGTGTCCATTTTTATTTAGGGCCTCAGGGGCCAACTAAGGGTGGTCCACCTGTTTGGCATAGGTGCCACCTTACTGAGGTCCGCAAGCAAGATTCCCTGGCCACTATGGCCGGTCTCCAACAGAGGTGCCCTGCCCCAGAACCTGGGGTCCATCAAGTGGTACTTGGCCGCAGAACAGCGGTCCATAAAGTGGTACATCAACGCAATGCATGCTGGTTCTGGGAATCTCGTGCGCACAATGGCCACCTCACGCACGCTCCCCTCGGCACCCAACGGCGCACAGGTCATGTGGGAGACAAAAGAGACAATTGAGCGAGGGGTAAGGTCACAAGGGTACACATCAATAAGGCAATGCAAGGCGAAATGCGTACGGAGGGCGAAGTGAGAAAGCTCGTCCCTACCGTTCGTCACCCCCGTCACCTACACTACCCTTGCCCTTACCCCATATTTACAAATCTACACATTACCAATTCGTCACTACTGTCACGTCTTCCCCATATTTCCCCTATACCAAATTCGTCTCCACAATCCCTCGACTTCAAAATTTGCCATCACCAATTCATCATCAATCCTCATAAGGAGGGAGAGATGGAATTACGCACAATGTCACACCCACATCATGATGCGTCTCACAATCCAAACATTTGCATCATAAAAAATAATCAAAACATGGCATGGTGTGGAGTACCTGTCACCTCAGGTGAGTGGATGCAGATGGTGTGAGGAGACTTCAATCCTAACTATCCTCTAAATGACTTTAACACACTTTACACTACCCGGGGTCTCTCCCTGCCAATCCATTGGCCAACTTACGCTATGGGTTCTAAAAACCAATTCCCATTGACAAACTGTGGTGCTTCTCAATTTGGGGTCTCACTCCCCCGATTCATCTCCCGGTGCCCTCGCACAATTTCTGGGCTGCAACGTGTAGCTCTCCCAGCAGGTCTACCCACCTGCACACCTCCAACACTGCAGTTGCCACCCGAGCTTACCTAGCTCCTCACCCTAACCTAACTAACTGGGGACAGCCCCTCCTGGCTCTGTCACCCCACTCGGTGCCCTCTGGCACTGGGCTACCCGGGTCCGTCCTCCGGATCCTCGGGCCCCATCCACAACAACTACTACCGGCTCCCAGAGCCCACCTGCGGCCTCACCTGGCCGACATCCTCACAGTGGTGGAGCGCCCAACCAACTACACACACTAACAGGCTACACGCCCAGCCATTTCCACAACACTAATGCACCCATCCAAAGACCATTCTTTCACCCGCACCACAGATGCCAATATCCAACCACAATTTACCTATACCCTCTACCTAACACTTACACTACCCGCCCCGGGTATCCGTGATGGGGGTCCACTCTTCCCCCATTCACACCTTTGCACCATCCACTCCACTCCACAATTTCCACCATACTCACTCCACGACCATCCATTCCAATACTCCATTTATTCCACACTACCATTCTCCATTCACCTGTCGTTGCACACCTGTGCAATCATACCTGGTGCCACCTGCACCCTCCTCCTCTTCCTGGACCAGTTGGTCAACACCATACACATCATCATCACTCACACATACACTGCTCCATACACCTGTTCAATCTTCACACACACGGCATCATCTCATCTAACTACTCCCCTCTGAAACTTGCGCTTCCCAGTCGTCCCTTTAAACTATTGCGCTCCCACGTCATTATAATCCACACTAATCTACCTGCGTCCCCACTACAGGTATCAGTCACTAACTAATCTTAACGTCACCTAATGTCAATCTTCTAGGGCCCTACACACCATATCCTAACCCACCCGGGCTAGTTTTCACTGCCATCAACCCCATAAACCTAGTGCACATTTGCCCCACCTTGTGAGGGATGGTGGATTGGCCATCCCATCACATGGGGCATCTCTTACTATAAATTTTGCTTACCAAATTCCAACAAATCAAAAATTTGTCATTTACTGCTAATCACCATACCATCATCAAATTTTGCTTTTTTCTAATTTTGGGGCCAAACCACTATCCTCATCACCCGTCTACTTATTACATCCTCTCGGTGCGCCAATTCCCTTCTAAAGCTCGGCTTCGTACAGCCGAGCAATGAACGCGGGTTCTTTGGTGCCGGCGGCTGGATACGTCCCGCATTCGTGGCAGGGACGGGGGCTTACCCGGGCCGAGATCCCACGCACCACCTCGGCGTGGAGCCATCCAATGTCCCGATCTCGACCTGCCGGCACGTCTCAATAGAAAGTGGTCGCCATGACGACCCTTCCTATCGGGCTGCCCGCTCCGCCTAGTGGAGCCCGGACGCGGCCGTTCCAAGCGAGGCACAGCGTGGATCGCGTACGGCGGTTCTTTCGAAACCGCCGTGGTTCGGATCCCCGCTGGTCCTCGCGGCACGCGAAGCTGCCCGACGCGCACCGAGGGCCCGATTCGGCTATAAGTCGTTCTAACCTCTAACCCGGTTACCGTCGATGCTTCACCTGCATGCTTACATGCATACGCTACCCCTTCCTTGCTCATACCTCCAGCTGTTCCCATGCTCCTCGTACCTTTCCTTACACACCCAGGTACACTCATTCCACTCCCAGCCTTGGTCACACACCTGACCACCGAACACTTTGGCACACACATTCGTCGCTCGCACACCTCACCAACACACCTCTTCGCGCCCCCTCCTCAGTCACCTCCTCTGTGACAATCACAGGTGTGCTCTCACCCGCACACCCAACCACGTGCCTCACGACCAACTCAAGTGTGCATTCCCACACACGCTCTACCATTCCAGGTGTGCATCCTTCCATTCCAGGTGTACATCCTCGCTCACCTGTCATAACCAACTCACGCTCCGTTTCACTCTCACTACTCTCACCTCCACTCTCGGTCGCGCACTCACCCTTACTCTCGACAGCACACTCTTTCCTCATGCACCCGTCCGTTACACACCTTTCTCGCGCACACTCTTGCGCACACTTTTCCGTTACTTCCTCCGTAACACTCACCACACCGCGCTTCCATGTACCCCCTCGCACACGCGCAACGACCGACTCACTCCTGACAGCACACTCACTGGTTGGCGCGCACTTTTTCCTCACACACCCCATGGTCGGACATTCTCGCACACCTCTTTTTTCGCACACCAGACCTGTCGCACACTTCACCAACGGCCTCTCACGAACACCCGGATCCAAACCAATCCCCAAGCCGACTGAAGCTTTCCTCACATCATATACATTGCCACTCACCTCCGTACCTCGTCTCCGCACCTCCTTTGCCACCTGCAAACTTTTTATTTGGTTAGTGAGCACCTCATCATGATTTGAACACAGACCTTGTACATATTCCATGACTTCCTCCTTTATCTCCCTCTTAGTTTCCCTCCGTCTCTTCTTAATTTCACTCACCTCTTCTTCCACTTCCTCTAATTTTTGCTTCACCTCTTTTATTTCCCGGTGCGTCTCCTCAAGTTCGTCCTCTAAGGCTACCGTGACCGTCTCTATGTGCATCCTCACCTCTCGGTCCTTTGTCTCCATTATCTCTGTCACCTCGTCCACCCTCATTGTCAGTCCCTCACGTACCATCTGACATTCCTTTTGTGTTGCTATTAATTCGTTTTTAATGTCCTTTTGTGTCGCTTTTAAACCCCCGATGATTGCGGTGTTCTTTTCCACTTGGACCGCTAGTTCCCTTTGTCCGACTGTCAGCTGTTCTACTCCCTTCGTCAGACCCTCTATTCCCCCCTGTAACCTAGCCGTATTATTCCTCACCTCTTTCTCCATACGCTTCTCACCTCGCTTTACCTCCTCGCGTAGCCCCGAGACCTCCTCACTCACACCTCGTCGTATCCCCTCTTTCATCTCCTCCATCTCTTTTGTAGATGCCACCCTCATCTGTCCCAATTCATCCCTCTGAGCATCCAGTTTGGTTTCTACCCCGATTTTTACCTCCTCTATCTGCTCTCCCATTTGTTTAATTTCTCGGGCGGATTGCTCCCCTATCTCCCGCAATTTGCCTTCCATCCTATTTTCTAGCCCCATTAACCCATTTTTCATCCCCTCTATCTGATTCTCCTGGGCAGCCATTCTATTTTCCACCCCCGTTAACCCATGTTTCATCCCTTCTATCCCATTGTCTAACCCCTCAAATTTCTTTGTCTAATTCCCCGATTTGATTTCCTAGTCGCTCCCCCATTCTGTTTTCCATTTTCTCACTATCAGCCCTCCTTCTGTCTTCCATTTCCTCCATTTCCCTGGCTCTTTTTTCGTTGTCGCACTTCGACTCTGCCATGTATTCGCTAAACCGTGCCATGAACTGCTGCATGTCAAACGGCTGCATGTTAAAGCCCGCTGATACAGCGGGCTCGGCTACCGCGCGCTCGTGCGAGGCGCCTTTTTGCGCGCCTGAAACCTCGTGCGCGAGAGCGCCATTTTGTGCGCCTGATACCCCCTCAACCACCTCCTCATTGCTCTCCTCCTCCCTTTCTTCCCCTAAGTCCTGGGTTACCCCTAACCCGTCTATCTCCCCCACCGACATCCGATCGCCTTGATTGTCCATGGCGCGATCTCAAAATTCGGGTTTTATAAAACAAAATTTCGGCAGCTCGTAATTTTGACCAAAAATATATATATATTTTTTACACGTTTTAAAAATTTGGTTCGGGCCTCGAATCCCACTCCCAGACACCAATTGTTACTGATATAACGCAATTGGTGTTCCAAAATTTGGGCCTAACAAATTTAGTCCCAGGTCCGAATCCCACTCCTGACACCAATTGTTACAGACGCAGTTTTAGATGTTATGATGGGCCGAGCGGATGGTCCAACCGCGACCGTTACAGGATCCCCAATTGGCCTGATTCCACCCGACGTTGACCAGATCGCACCACAGATATTCAATCGGGAAACCTCTAAAGCGACCGAAAGAGAAGGAAAAAGAGAAGAAGACAGAGTACGGAGGAAGAACAGATTTATTATACACACACAAGCAAAAAGAAAGAGCGACCAAAATTATTTACAGCAATGGATGGAAGAAGCAGTCACACAGTGCATCGTTAGCTTATTCTATTCAATTTACTTAACCCCAGGACAACGATTAGGACAGACGACGTTCACACTTACACGGGGGATATTGCAGGCAGGTATGGCTTGAGGTGGATTGCTGGAGAGGGAGGCAGGGTCGGAGGCAGCAGCTCTCAATTCCTCGCGTTTTTGGCGGGAAAACCCTCCGTCGCGTATCCGCTGCCGATGCTGTAGACGTCACGCGCTGGCTCGGTCACACCTGCTCCTCTCCTTCTGGTGGAGCCGTCTCCCTCCTCTCAGCGCGTCTCTCCAAAGCTGGTTTCCTCTCCGAGTACCTCTCCTCTTTGGCTTGGAGCGTCTCGCATCTCACCGCTCACAGCTCAGCTCGCAGCTCCTCTCGTATGTCACCTCTTCGCTCATCTCCTGAAGCAGTCCCTTCCAGTCGCTTTTATCACTCGGGGCGGACTCAAGCCACCGGCTGCGAGGGCACGCCTACCGGGTCGCTAACCGTGGTGCTGGTTGGCTGTTAGGGCTGTCCGATTCCTCCTTCGATCATGACGACGTGCCACGCCTGTGAGTTGGCGGCTCCTACCCCCCCTCTTCTCCGAGATGAGCACATGGGCAATGGCGGCTTGCGGGATTGAACACCACTCGCACCGCTTTTGAAAGGAACTTTGGGAGAGCGGAGATGATTGGGGAAATTGAAAGGGCCTACGCTTATTTCGTTCGATACAATGCAGAGTCAATCTAGTGGGAAACACATATTTAACCTACATAGAATAAGGAA
Organism: Myxine glutinosa; assembly: GCF_964187855.1. Taxonomy (NCBI): domain Eukaryota; kingdom Metazoa; phylum Chordata; class Myxini; order Myxiniformes; family Myxinidae; genus Myxine; species Myxine glutinosa. Next base: position 81,274 of record NW_027617361.1, read on the forward strand.
ATAAACTATTTAAAAAGATATATCGTGGCCTGTGTGTAAGTTTCATGGAATTAACTAGGAGGACGGCTGCGACCATTATTTACATTACGATGGTGTTGCACATAACAAAACCATACTTTTCACATTTGTTACACTTCCTCCAAAATTGTTACACTTCTCAAAAACCGTTACACTTCTCAAATTCGTTACACTTCTCAAAAACCGTTACAATATATATATATATATATATATATATATATATATATATATATGTATATATATATATATATGTATATATATATATATATATATATATATATATATATATATATATATATATATATATATATATATATATATAAATATATATATATTGTTACGGGTCGCGGACAAGATGTTACTTTGGGCCGAGCGGATGGTCAACCGCGACCGTTACAGGATCCCCAATTAGCCCGACTCCCCCAACGTTGACTAAATCGCGCCACAGATATTCAATATGGAAACCTCTAAAGCGACCGAAAGAGAAGGAAGAGAGAAGAAGACAGAGTTCGGAGGAATAACAGGATTTATTATACACACAAGCAAAAAGAAGGAGCGATCAAAGTTATTTACAAGCAATTGATGGAAGAAGCACTCACACAGTGAATCGTTGGCTTATCTATGCAGTTTACATAACCCCAGGACAACGATTAAGACAGACGACATTCACACTTACACGGGGGAAATTGCAGGCAGGAATGGCGGAGGTGGGTTGCTGGAGAGGGAGGCAGGGTCAGGTCCCTTCAACCGGCAGGGCTGGAGGTAGCAGCTCCCACTCTTCGCGTTTTTGGCGGGAAAACCCTCGGTCGCGTCGACGCTGCTGATGCTGTGGACGTCACGCGCTGGCTCGGTCACACCTGCTCCTCTCCTTCTGGTGGAGCCGTCTCCCTCCTCTCAGCGCGTCTCTCCAAAGCTTGTTTCATCTCCAAGTACCTCTCCTTTTTGGAGCGTCTCTCATCTCTCATCTCACAGCTCATCTCTCCTCTCACAGCTCATCTCTCATCTCATCTGCCGAAGCAGTCCCTGCCAGTCGCTTTTATTACTCGGGTCGGAATCAAGCAGCCGGCTGCGAGGGCACGCCTACCGGGTCGCTCACCGCGGTGCTGGTTGGCTGTTAGGGCTGTCTGATTCCCCCTTTGATCATGACGACGTGCCATGCCCGTGAGTTGGCGGCTCCTACCCCCCTCTTCTCCGAGATTAGCACATGGGCAATGGCGGCTTGTGGGATTGAACACCACTCGCACCGCTTTTGAAAGGAACTTTGGAGAGCGGAGATGATTGGGGAAATTGAAAGGGGCCTACGCTTATTTCGTTCGATGCAATGCAGAGTCAATGTAGTGGGAAACACATATTTAGCCTACATAGAATAAGGAAATAAGCTATTTAAAAAGATATATCGTGGCCTGTGTGTAAGTTTCATGGAATTAACTAGGGGGACGTCCTTCGACCTTATTTACTCTACGAGGGTCAGTTAAAACACAGCAAACCAGTTCTCACATTCTTTACACTTTCCAAATTCGTTACACTGCACCCTCCTTTCTTCAGGTCCGTCCCCGGGCCTACAACTTTAATTTAGTGTGACACGTAGGTGTAGTTCCCTCTACTTTTAACCTGACCCTGAGTGTGACGATTTTAAAACACAAATAAGTATGTCCCCCTATTGCATTGCACCCTGTCTAACAGACTCAAGCCCACAGCTAACCGAATTACGGAATTGTTCTCAAACTATACATTTACGGTGGGGAGCATTATTTACAGTGACGTTATTTCTTATTTACAACGCAACCCAGGACCTGTGTTTTTTTCCTTTTTTAGGGAACAAGAAAAAGAAATTCCTGTTGGGAGGGAGAGGACAGCACGCATTGCATCGATGCACCAGTACCAATACCACCAAAGCACCCAAAAGCACCAAAAGCACCACAAAGCACCAAAAGCACCACAAAAGCACCAAAAGCACCAAAAACACCACTCGGTGCACAGTCACCACTGTTCATAATAAACACAACAAAACAACTGGTGGTGGTCTTCTCTTTTTCTGCTGGGCCGATGTTCTTCCCGACGTCTTCTGGCTTCATGCGGCCTACTTGGAAATAATAAAAACCACAACTTGTATTCATTTTTATTTAGGGCCTCAGGGGCCAACCAAGGGTGGTCCACCTGTTTGGCATAGGTGCCACCTTACCGAGGTCCGCAAGCAAGATTCCCTGGCCACTATGGCCGGTCTCCAACAGAGGCGCCCTGCCCCAGAACCTGGGGTCCATCAAGTGGTACTTGGCCGCAGAACAGCGGTCCATAAAGTGGTACATCAACGCAATGCATGCTGGTTCTGAGAATCTCGTGCGCACAATGGCCACCTCACGCACGCTCCCCTCGGCGCCCAATGGCGCACAGGTCCTCAAGTGGGAGACAAAAGGGGGGAAGACAAATGAGCGAGGGGGAAGGTCACAAGGGTACACGTCAATAAAGGCAATGCAGGGTGAAGTGCGTACGGAGAGCGAAGTGAGAAAAACTCGTCCCTACCGTACGTCACCCACCCTGTCACCTACACTACCCTTGCCCTTACCCCATATTTACAACAATTTACACCTTTACAAATTCGTCACTACGTCTTGTCTTCCCCATCTTTCCCTTCTACACCAAATTCGTCTCCAATCCCCCCCTATCCAAAATTTGCCATCACCAATTCATCATCAATCCTCATAAGGAGGAAGAGATGGAACATCAAGCACAATGTCACACCCACGTCATGATGCGTCTCACATTCCAAACATTTGCACAGTAAAATAACAAAACATGGCATGGTGTGGAGTTACCTCATCTCAGGTGAGTGAATGCAGATGGTGCGAGGAGATCCTTCATCCTATCTATCCTCTAAATGACCTTAACACACTTTACACTACCCGGGGTCTCTCCCTGCCAATCCATTGGCCAACTTACACTATGGGTTCTAAAAACCAATTCCCATTGACCAATCTGTGGTGCTTCTCAATTTGGGGTCTCACTCCCCCGATTCATCTCCCGGTGCCCTTGCACAATTTCTGGGCTGTGACGTGTAGCTCTCCCAGCAGGTCTACCCACCTACACACCTCCACCACTGCAGTTGCCTCCCGAGCTTACCTGCTCCTCACCCTAACCTAACTAACTGGGGAAGGCCCCTCCTGGCTCTGTCACCCCTTGGTGCCCTCTGGCACTGGGCTACCCGGGTCCATCCTCCGGATCCTCGGGCCCCATCCACAACTACCGGCTCCCAGAGCCCACCTGCGCCCTCACCTGGCCGACATCCTCACAGTGGTGGAGTGCCCAAACCAACTACACACACTAACAGGCTACACGCCCAGCCATTTCCACAACACTAATGCACCCATCCAAATACCATTCTCTCACCCGCACCACAGATGCCAATATCCAACCACAATTTACCTATACCCTCTACCTAACACTTACACTACCCGCCCCGGGTATTCATGATGGGGGTCCACTCTTCCCCCATTCACACCTTCGCACCATCCACTCCACTCCATTGTTTCCACCATACTCACTCCACGACCATCCATTCCAAATGCTCCATATACTCCACACTACCATTTATTCCACACAACCATTCTCCATACCTGTTGTTGCACACCTGTGCACTCACACCTGGTGCCACCTGCACCCTCCTCCTCTTCCTGGACCATTTGGTCAGCACGACTCATCACTATCACTCCCTCATACACTGCTCCATCCACCTGCTCAGTTGCACACCTGTGCAATCACACCTGTTCAGTCACACCTGTTCCTCACACACTGCTCAATACACTTGAATACACATCCAACACTCACTCGGCATCATCTGAACTACCTGTTGCCCTGCTAACTTAGTGCTCCCCGTCTTCCCTTTAAACTAAGCACATACCACATCATTATAATCCACTCTAACCTACCTGCGTCCCCACTACAGGTATCCTTGTCACTAACTAATCTTAACGTTACCTAATGTCATCTTCTAGGGCCCTACACACAATATCCTAACCCACCCGGGCTAGTTTTCACTGCCATCAACCCCATAAGCTAGTGCTCCTTTGCCCCCCCCCCCCCCCGTCTGATTGTGAGAGATGGCAAGGTTGCCATCCCACCACATCGGGGAGGTCCCACTATCAATTTTGCTCGTCCAAATTCCAACCAATCAAAAAAATTCTATTTACTGCCAATTCTATTCACTTTTCTAAATTTCAGATCAAAACACTATCAGTATCATCACCATCATCACAGTCCGCTATATCCTAGCCTCGGTGCGTCATGACATCATTAAGCTCGGCTTCGTAAAGCCGAGCAATGAATTCGGGTGGTTTGGTCGCCTGCAGGTTGAATCCGTCCGGCTTTCGGTTCAAGGGAGGTGGTTTGGTTGGGCCGAGATTCCACGCACCATCTCGGCGCGGCACCTTGCGGTCCCGGGCCCGATGGCTCAATCTCCCCCGGTCGGAACCCCGTCCCCGCGAGGGGGCACCGTGCCGCTTCCTCCCACTCGCCCTTGAACCGGACCGGTCGCCTCGCCCGACAAAGCCCGGACTCGACCGTGCGGGGCGGGGCCAAGCCCGAATCGGCAACGATGCTTCGAAGAGAAGCGACGCCGCATCGATCCGCGCCGGGCCTCGCATCCAACAAAGCACACAGCGCCCCGAGTGCTCGCATCGGCTATCCGTCACCCTAACCGCTAACCCGGTTACCGTCGATGCTTCACCGGCATGCTCACACGCATACGCTACCCCTTTCACACTCCCCAAACCCGGCGTTCCAACGCCGTCCGTACATTCCACCAACGTACTCCCTGTTACACACCACACCTCTCGCGCACACTCGCTGTTCGCACACTCCCTTAACACACCTCGCGCACCGTCTTGCGCACTCTCCCTTGGTACGTACTCCGTACCACTCACCATGGGCGTGCACTCTTGCATCCACCCGCTAACGCGCTCACATGGGCTCTCCCACACTCACGCTACCACCAACTCAGGTGTGCTTCCTCGCACACCCTCCACCATTCCAAGCGTGCATTCTCGCACCCGCTCCACCACCAACTCACTCTCCGGGTCACTCTCACCCTCGCACGTACACTCCGTACACCCCGACGTGCATTCTCGCTCGCACTCGGTTTCACTCCCACACTTTATAACACACCCACTCGCCGACGCACACTTTTTCCTCACACGCGTGCCATTTTTACTCACACGGGACCCTTCACCAACGCCCGGATGCCATATCGATCCCAATCGCGCGACAATTATTTTGTCGCTAAACATCCTCCTGCAAAATCTACCCGCACAATATACAGCACGACTCACCTGGGGGATCCTTTTCTCCACGTGAACCTGCAAACTTCCATTTGGATTAGCGAGTACATCATCATGATTTGAGCAGGGACTTTGTACATATTCCATTTCTCCCTGCAATTCCCGGGCTACCTCCGTCATTTCTTCAATTTTAATTCCCAGCACTGCTTTGTCTTTGTTCCCCTCGACGACCGCTGGCTTTAATAAAACACCCTCTACCTCATCAGTCGCCGGCTTTTCCAAACCCCGTGTCGCGATTTCTAGCCCCGTCATTGTACCCGCGCTTTCCTCCACTTCGCTCAACCAGCGCTTTTCGACCCGCGTTACCTCCTCGTGCACCCCTGGGACCCTTTCGCCCAACTTGCGGTCTCTGTCCTCCATCATTTTTTTATTATCCCTTTTTGCCTCTGCTATCCGTTTTTCCACTTCACACCTGGATTCCTCCCTCAATTTTTCCAGATCACACCCGGATTCGTCTGACATGGCGTCCCTCTTCCAATTATACATTGACTCTTCCATAGAGGCCCTCATTTGTGTCATAAATTGCTCCATGAGGGCCTGCATTTGGGCCATCCCTCCCACTTGTGCAGCGGGTGCGGCCGCCGTAGCCATGTGCGAGGTGCCATTTTGCGCGCCTGAAGCCTCGTGTGCGAGGACGCCATTTTGTGCGTCTGATACCCCCTCAACCGCCTCCTCATTGCTCCCCTCCATTTGATCCTGGGTTACTCCTAACCCCTCTCCTAGTTCACCCACCGGCATCCGATCGCCTTGACCAGCCATGGCGCGATTTCAAAATTCGGGTTTTATAAAACAGCAAAATTTCGGCAGCTCGTAATTTTGACCAAATTTTTTCTACACGTTTTAAAAATTTGGTTCGGGCCTCGTATCCCACTCCTAGACACCAATTGTTACGGGTCGCGGACAAGTTGTTACTTTGGGCCGAGCGGATGGTCAACCGCGACCGTTACAGGATCCCCGATTAGCCCGACTCCCCCAACGTTGACCAAATCTCGCCACAGATATTCAATATGGAAACCTCGAAAGCGACCGAAAGAGAAGGAAGAGAGAAGAAGACAGAGTTCGGAGGAATAACAGGATTTATTATACACACAAGCAAAAAGAAGGAGCGATCAAAGTTATTTACAAGCAATTGATGGAAGAAGCAGTCACACAGTGAATCGTTAGCTTATCTATGCAGTTTACTTAACCCCAGGACAACGATTAAGACAGACGACGTTCACACTTACACGGGGGAAATTGCAGGCAGGAATGGCGGAGGTGGGTTGCTGGAGAGCGAGGCAGGGTCAGGTCCCTGCAACCGGCAGGGCTGGAGGTAGCAGCTCCCACTCTTCGCGTTTTTGGCGGGAAAACCCTCGGTCGCGTCGACGCTGCTGATGCTGTGGACGTCACGCGCTGGCTCGGTCACACCTGCTCCTCTCCTTCTGGTGGAGCCGTCTCCCTCCTCTCAGCGCGTCTCTCCAAAGCTTGTTTCATCTCCAAGTACCTCTCCTTTTTGGAGCGTCTCTCATCTCTCATCTCACAGCTCATCTCTCCTCTCACAGCTCATCTCTCCTCATCTCATCTCACAGCTCATCTCTCATCTCATCTGCCGAAGCAGTCCCTTCCAGTCGCTTTTATTACTCGGGTCGGAATCAAGCCGCCGGCTGCGAGGGCACGCCTACCGGGTCGCTCACCGCGGTGCTGGTTGGCTGTTAGGGCTGTCCGATTCCCCCTTTGATCATGACGACGTGCCACGCCCGTGAGTTGGCGGCTCCTACCCCCCTCTTCTCCGAGATTAGCACATGGGCAATGGCGGCTTGCGGGATTGAACACCACTCGCACCGCTTTTGAAAGGAACTTTGGAGAGCGGAGATGATTGGGGAAATTGAAAGGGGCCTACGCTTATTTCGTTCGATGCAATGCAGAGTCAATCTAGTGGGAAACACATATTTAGCCGACATAGAATAAGGAAATAAGCTATTAAAAAAGATATATCGTGGCCTGTGTGTAAGTTTCATGGAATTAACTAGGGGGACCTCCTTCGACCTTATTTACTCTACGAGGGTCAGTTAAAACACAGCAAACCAGTTCTCACATTCTTTACACTTTCCAAATTCGTTACAATATATATATATATATATATATATATATATATATATATATATATATATATATATATATATATATATATATATATATATATATATTTCTGTCAGTTGATTGTTTGTTTGACATTTGTATTACAGTGTACAAGAAGGTATAAATAAATGAATGACATGTTTACCTTTATCAGCTTTCGAAAGTTTATCAGCTTTCGACTTGATGAAAACTTTCCCAGAAAGTGGATCGGCCGCCGCGGTCCGATCGAGTGGCCGGCACGCTCCCCAGACCTTACACCTCCAGATTTCTTTCTTTGGGGGCTCATGAAAGTCCTTGTTTATCGTGAAAAGCCTCGTACCATTCAGGAATTGAAGCCTCAAATCAATGCAAAGTTTGTGGAAATTGATATCGAACTCTGCAAGCGTGTGTGCCACTCTGTGTCTGCTCGGCTGCAATTGTGCATCGATCACGAGGGAGGGCACTTTGAAAATTGCAAGTAAAACAGCTTGGTACACTTCCGTAATAATTTTCCCCCGAATAAATGGTTAGATAAACATGTCATTCATTTATTTATACCTTCTTGTACACTGTAATACAAATGTCAAACAAACAATCAACTGACAGAAATATATGGATATATATACAGTGGAACCTTGACTTACGAGTGCCCCAACTTACGAGTTTTTCGAGATACGAGCCGTCGCTCGGGCGGTTTATTGCTTTGAGATGCGAGCCGAGATCCGAGTTACGAGCTTTCGCCACCCGGTCACGTGGTTATCTTGCCGTGCAAGTACAGTATCTCTGTCGTATAGCGCTGCATTTTTGTTTTCGCATTTTGGTTATTTCGAGTTTACGCCGCCAGGTGGGTTCTGGTCACGTGGTTATCTTGCCGTGCAAGTACAGTACGTATCTCTGTCGTATAGCGCTGCATTTTTGTTTTCGCATTTTGGTTATTTCAGAAAATTTCTTAGTTTTAACCATGGGGCCTAAGAAAGTGAGTGGCAAGTGCAGTGCTGAGAAGAAGAAGAGGATGATGTGCTTGGATATAAAACACGCAATCGTCGAAAAACATGAGCGAGGTGTCGAGGAGGACGTATATAACGGCAGAGGAGAAGAGCATGCCAGGCCACAACTTGTGGATATAAAACACGCAATCGTCGTGTTTTATATAAAACTTGTGCTTAGATATAAAACACGCAATCGTCGAAAAACATGAGCGAGGTGCCGAGGAGGACGTATATAACGGCAGAGGAGAAGAGCATGCCAGGCCACAACTTGTTCAGAATGCCGGCGATAGCTCGCCTTCTCTTTGTGGAAAACACGGTACTGAGAAGAAGAGGAGGATGATGTGCTTGGATATAAAACACGCAATCGTCGAAAAACATGAGCGAGGTGTCGAGGAGGACGTATATAACGGCAGAGGAGAAGAGCATGCCAGGCCACAACTTGTGGATATAAAACACGCAATCGTCGTGTTTTATATAAAACTTGTGCTTGGATATAAAACACGCAATCGTCGAAAAACATGAGCGAGGTGCCGAGGAGGACGTATATAACGGCAGAGGAGAAGAGCATGCCAGGCCACAACTTGTTCAGAGTGCCGGCGATAGCTCGCCTTCTCTTTGTGGAAAACACGGTGAGATCCTTAACATCCAACAACTAATGGGACGCAAACGGGGCGCCCAGTTTAGCGGTACACACATTGATGAATCACCCTGCCTGTGATTCACCCATGACAGGTTATAGCTGGGTCGGGATTCAAACCCAGGCTGGACAGTTTAGACTTTAGAGTCAAGTGTGCGTACCTCCAGTCCAGGCCATCCTGCCAACTTGTATGCTGCATACAGGTGAAATATAAAGCGCGAGATATTTTTATATATACTGTATATTTTAAAAAAAATTGGTGTGGTTTTTGGCGGGCTGGAACGGATTAATAGCATTTCAATGCATTTCAATGGGGAAATTTGATTTGAGATACGAGCAATTTGAGTTACGAGCTCGGTCACGGAACGAATTAAACTCGTAAGTCAAGGTTCCACTGTATATATATATATATATATATATATATATATATATATATATATATATATATATATATATATATAAATAATTTAGGGTGGGCTTCAAAAAATCAAAATGCAGATTTTCTCCGGGACATGGTCTATATTTGTTCCTTTTGGTGTCAAAGGAAACCACACCAAATATGAATGGAATCCAATAATATGTAGGGGTGCCACATCAGTGATGAATTTTCCCCCATGCAAAAATAGGAATTCCCATTTTTTGGGCTGTATATAGACAAAATAAATACATAATTATATATATACATTAAATATATTATTAAAAATAAATATATAGTAAATATACATTAAATAATAATAATATATATTATATTATACATTATATATACATTTATACGATAGACAATTATACAACTATAGACAAATATAATACATTAAATAATATATTAAAAATAAATATAATATATTAAAATTTAAATATAATAAATAAATATATAGTTATACAATATATATACATTATAATTAAATATACATTAAATTTATACATAAAATATACATTAAATAATAAATATACATAAATACACATTATACATTATATATATAGTTATATACAATATATTATACATACAGTTTTGAGACTTCCTATGATCACTATCTGGGCAATTTTCATGCATGTTTTGTACAGGTTCCCGGGGTCAGGGGTACGCTTTTTTAGTGTGTAATATGTCGGCCTAACTTATTGACTGTGGCTCTTTTGTAGAGAGTGACCCTGTGGAGTAAGAAATAACAGGAATTTACCCACATTCTTGCGTATTTTGCAGATATGGCATGTGCTAGTACCAGTGTTTCATTGAAAACTCGGGCTCAGGATAATGTGTATCTCATTGGGTCCACTTCTGGAGATGCCATCAAAGGTGCCAAGCTCCCGACTGTGCATCAATCTCTTGTCCTGTTTTTCCATCACCTGAAGAAGGAGAATCGCACTGCCCGGGAGAGTGCAACCCTCACCATTGAAGAGGTTGTGAAGTTCTGGGAAAAAGCTCACCTACCTACAACGACGAAGCAGCACTGCATCCATCGTTTGGAGAGGCTATATGAAGAATGGAGGAGCCTCCAAAAAGGTGCAAAGCGGGGTGGTGCGACCCAAGAGAAAAAGGAAGCATCCTTCAAGGCCTCCTTGGAGAAGACGTTTGATCTTAGGCATGCAGATTCGGAGGCCATAATCACCAACCCCGAGGACAGGAAGTTTCTTCACGATCAATTCTCAGAGAGGAAGGCTTCAATGGGATCTGTAGACACTGTGTTGGAAGCAAAAACGAAGCGAAAGAAAGAAAGGGAAGAAAAGGAGAAGACTAAGGCAGAGAAGGAAAATAAGAGACAGGAAATGGTCATGAAGGGTGCTACTGCTATGGAAGTCACAGACTCAGACTCTGACTCTGAGACCACGGCACAGGCTGGTTCTTCATCATCTGATGGTGGGATATCTCGTCCCCAGAAAAGAAGGCCTATCAACATTGTCACTCCTGAAGTCGCAGCTTCTTTGGATCGTACGAAAACAAGTGACCGAATGGCTGTCCACAACTTGGCATCCATTTGTAGAGCAGTAGGATGGGATCCTGCAGAGCTGGCACTGAACCGATGGACAGTGCGGCGGAATCGCATGATGCATCGATGCAAAACCATGGACGAAATAAAAGAAGCATTTCATCATAATGTGCAGGGTCCTTTAGTGGTCCATTGGGATGGAAAGCTTCTTCCCGATGTCACTGGAGATTTTGTGCATGTGAAGGTGGATCGTCTTCCAATCCTTGTGTCCAACCAGTACCATGGAATGGAGCAGCTGTTGAATGTTCCCAAGTTACCTGACGGGGGAGGAGAAGCTATGGCAACCACTGTAGTGGACACACTGAAGAGCTGGAACCTTGTGGGCAAGGTGAAGGCTTTGTCTTTTGACACAACGGCCAGCAATTCAGGTGTTCGTGGAGGGGCTGCTGTCCTCATTGAAAAGAAGCTACAGACTGAACTAATTCATTTGGCTTGCCGCCATCATGCGCACAAAATCATTCTGGGAGATGTTTTCACCACTCTTTTCGGTCCTTCATCAGGCCCTGACATCCAGCTTTTTAAGCGGTTTCAGGCGGAGTGGCCGTCCATTGCCCATCACCAACCAAAAAATGGTTTCACAGATCCTGATACGGCAGCTGAGTTTGCACAGAACAATGACATGATGGATGAAGCTCTGGAATTTGCTCTTGTGTGTTTGAAAGATCAGCAGCCACGAGATGATTATCGTGAACTCCTAGAACTGACTGTCATCTACATGGGAGGAATCCCACCTCGTGGAATCCGGATCATGGCTCCAGGAGCAATGCACAGAGCCAGATGGATGGCAAAAGCACTATATTCACTACAGGTGTTCATGTTTCGGTCAGAGTTCCACTTGACACTTCGAGAGGCGAGAGAACTCCGAGCCTTCAACATTTTTGTCTGCCTTGTGTATGTACAGGCTTGGTTTCGGGCTCCACAAGCTATTGAGGCTCCCCTGAATGACATTAACCTCTTCAAGAAGTTGGAAAAGTTTGAACAAATCAATGAGAAGATGGCTCAGGCAGCCTTGAAGGCACTTGGCCGCCACACGTGGTACATGAGCCCAGTACTAGTGGCATTTGCATTCTTTGACACCAGAATTGACAAAGAAAGCAAGATCAATATGATTGAAGCATTGAAAAATGACGGTGAAAACCCCTCTCCAAAGAGACCAGCTATCAAACGAGGAACCGCCCTGTCAATCGCTGGCCTCATAACAAAACACACCAAGCATTTCTTCAGCATCCTAGGGACCCCAACTGATTGGATGGATAAGGATCCTGGTTCATGGGAGCAAGAAACCAGCTTTCAGGGAACAAAGAAAGCCGCCAGTGGCTTAGTCGTGGTGAACGACAGGGCAGAAAGGGGTGTCGCATTGATACAAGACTACAATAAGCTCCTTACAAAGGATGAAGAGCAAAAGCAAGCTCTGCTCCAAGTTGTTGCTGCTCACAGGAAGATGTACCCCGATGCCAATAAGGCAACAGTGGTGAAACAGGCCCAGAAATAGGAGTTACATTTCTCATTATATTTGGGTTTTTTAATATTATGTGATATGGTGTCTCTTCATTTTATGAACTGAACATTTGGATTGTTATCATTGAATGAGTTTTCATAGCAATATAGTGCTATTTGTGCAGCTATTGTAACTTGTGTTTGCTAGAATACAAAGAAAGTGAGTGGAGGGTGGATTTTCATAAAACAAACTTCTGGTTTTGCTTTCGATCCATATATAGAAAAGTTTTGTAAACACCTTTAGTTTGAAGGCTGATGTGGCACCCCTAAATAAAATCAGATTGCTTTCATATTTGGTGTCTTTTCATTTTGGAACAAAAGGAACAACATAAAGCCATGTCCCAGTAAATATTTAAAACAATTATTTCGAGCACCACCCTAATATATATATATATATATATATATATATATATATATATATATATATATATTGTTGCGGATTTGAGAATCCTGTGTTTTTTTGTGTGTAAATATCACCCTCTAAGTAGTGTAATGATTCCTTGTAAATACCTCCGTTGTGTGTAAAGGTCAAAGGTCGTCCTCTTAGTTACTCCATCGCAAGCACGTAGGCCATCATATACCCTTCTAAATAGTTATTTCTTATTCTATGTAGTTTAAGGCTCTGTTTCCCACTAGTTGACTCTGCATTGCACCAAATGACATAAGATAGTTCCCTTTTCAAATTCCCCAAAGCCTCCATTCCCAAAGCCTCCATTTCCAACCGCATTGCCAACTGCATTGCCAACTGCATTGCCGCCATTACGCACGTGGTCAAGCCTCGGAGAAGAAGGGGGAGGAGCTACATTACGGGCGTGGCCCGCACCTCGTCATCAGGAGGTGGAGCCAGGAAGCCCTTGCGCCCAACCAGGACTCGGTGGGCACGGCTTGGTAAGGTGTGGTCATGGCTTGGTAGGGCGTGGCTATATAACCCGTCACGCGACGCCCCCACCGAGAGATGATTGAGGGAGAGAGATGCGCGCAAGAGTTCAGTGGATGGGACTGCTTGGTGAAAGAGGTGAAGGATGAAGTCATTGAGGGAGCCAGAGAGTTGAAGGAGCCCGAATAGAGAGCTCTGGGAAAGGAGACGCTGTTCCAACCAGCCTTGCCACGACAAGCTCCGACGTGTTGCTGCGAGCATCCCGGCCGTGTGGACCCGAGTGTGGAGAGTCGGCGGCTGCTCGCTCCCGGCCCGGCCGTTCTGCAGTCCCACCCGAACCTTCCTCTCCTTCCAGCCATTCGTTCCTGCCTTCATTCCCCATTTGTGTAAGTCTGATTGTCATCTCTTTTGTGTGTCTTGTCCTGGGGTATAAGTTAAGCCTGTATAGATAAGCTAGAAATTGCACTGTGTCTTCTGGTCCTTCCATCCTTCTGTAAATTATTTTCGTATCTTTCCTTCTCCTTGGTTCCTTTGGTCTTGTAAATAGTAGTAATAAATATAATTGTTCTTCCTACCTTGCCTTCTTTCCTTTACATCCGTTTCGTTTTAGTGATTTCCCCATTGGATACCTGTGGCACGATTTGGCAAACGAATAGGATCGGGTCAGTTACTTGCTAATGGTTCGTGCCGTGGCTGCTAATCCGCTCGGCAATTAACATCTTGTCCACAGTCTCGAACGGGGTTGCTCACCTGCCTCTCCGGAGGGAGCTGGGCAACTTCAGGACTCACGTCGGTCAGTCATAAACAAGGGGATTAATCCCCCCTTCTTAAGGGGAAAAAGGCCGATGTAGAGATCCGTAACATTTGGTGTCAGGAGCGAGATTCGGACCTGAAGTGCGCTTAGCGTACTCAAATTACGAGTGGTCGAAATTTTATTTTACATCCAGATTTAAAATCGTGCCGTGGATAATCAAGGCGATCGGATGCCGGTGGGAGTAGAGTTAGAAGGGGTAGAAGCGACCCAGGACCCCAGGGAAATGTATATGGGGGAGAGAGAGGAGGAGAGCAATGGTGATGTGGTTGCGGGGGTATCAGGCACACGAGATGGCGGCGCCTCGCACATGTCGGCGAGAGCCGCGCCCTTTGTACCAACGGTGGAAGACATGCAATTATTTCTGGCTGAAATGAGGACCCTTATGGTCGAGTCGGGGGACAAATTAATGGCAGAAATGAGGGCCGATAGAGAGCAATTGAGAAATGACTTGGGAAGCCAGATACAAAAATGTGGGGAGGGCATCCAAAAATGTGGGGAGAGCGCACAAAAATGTGGGGAGAGCATGGATCGCATGTTGGGCGAGCAGGTCCCAAGGGTGCACAACGAGGTAAAGCAGGTCGAGAAGTGCTGGTTGAGCGAAGCGGAGCAAAGCGCGGGTAAAATGACGGGTATAGAGATCGTGACCCGGGGTATGGGGCAGCCGGCGACTGCTGAGGTAGAGGGAATTTTAATACAGCCAGCGGTCGTCGAGGTGAGTAAAGAAAAAATAATGGGTATAGTTGAAATTGAACTTGTAGAGATGACAGACTTGGAGGAGCAACAGTTGGAGGAGGGAATGGATAATGTACAAAGTCCCTGTTCACATCCTGATGCCGTACTTGCTAATCCTTATAAAGATTTGCAGGTGTGCGTGGAGAAAAGGATCCCAAAGGTGAGTCGTGCTGTGTATGGCGCTAAGAGGTTTTTCGGCAGAGTGTTTGGCGCGAAGAGAATTTTCGCGCGCTTGGGATCGAGAAAGCATCCGGGCGTTGGTGAAGGGTCCCCTGTGAGTGGAAATGGCGCGCTTGTAGAAAAAAAGTGTGCATCGGGGAATGAGCGTGTTACAAAGCGCGAGTGTGAAACGGAGTGCGAGCGAGAATGCACGTCGAAGTGTACGGAGTGTGACACAGAGAGTGAGTTGGTGGTGGCGTGAGTGCAAGAGGGCACATCGGAGCGCGAGTGTGAAACCGAGTGCGAGCGAGAATGCACGTCGGAGGGTCTGTGTGAAACAGAGTGTACGGAGTGTGACACGGAGAGTAAGGTGGTGGTGGAACGTGTGCGAGAGTGTGCACCTGAGTTGGTAGTGGCGCAGGTGCGAGAGGGCACATGGAAGCGCGTGATCGGGTGTGCAAAAGAGTGCACACCCATGGTTGTCACAGAGGATGTGACCGAGGAGTGGGTGCGAGGATGCAGGCTTGGGATGAGTGTGCGAGAGAGCACACCTGAGTTGGTTGTGGCGCGGGTGTGGGAGAGCCCATTGAAGCGCGCGAGTGGGTGGATCCGAGAGTGCACGCCCATGGTGAGTATTACGGAGGACGTAACGGAGGAGAGGTGTGGAACAAAGTGTGCGAACGAAGAGTGTGCGTGAGAGGTGTGGTGTGTAACAGGGAGTACGGTGGTGGAATTGACGAAGAGCATGGGATGTATGAGCAACAAACGGAACGCGTGATGTGAGCATACAGAGGAGGCATCGACGTTGACAAGGGCAGCGTTTAGGTCGACGGATAGCCGAGGCGAGCACTCGGCACGCTGTGCGCTTTGTTGGATGTGAGGCCCAGCGCGGGTCGGTGTTGCGTCGCTTCTCTTCGAAGCGCCGTGGCCGATTCGGGCTTGGCCCCACCCTGCACGGTCGAGTCCGGGCCTGGCCGGACAAGGCAACCGGTCCGGTTCAGGGGCAGCTAGGAGGAAGCAGAACGGTGCCCCCTGGCGGGGGCGGGGTTCCGACTGGGCGAGATTGAGCCATCGGGCCGGGGACCGGAAGGTGCCGCGCCGAGATGGTGCATGGAATCTCGGCCCGACCAAACCGCCTCCCCTGAACCGAATGCCGGACGGATTAAACCTGTAGGTGACCAAACCACCCGAATTCATTGCTCGGCTTTGCGAAGCCGAGTTTTAATGATGTAAAGACGCACCGAGGCTCAAGTTAAAGGACATTTGGTAGGGATAGGGAATTTGTGATTGGCAAAAAAATTGCTTGGCAGATTGATGATTGGTAGAATGATTGGCAGTGATTGGCAAATTTTGATTGGTAGGAATTTGATGGCAAAATTGATAATGGGAGATGCCCGATGTGGTGGGATGGCAACTCTGCCATCCCTCACAACGGGGGCACATGAGCGCTAGCTATGGGGTTTTTGGCAGTGTAAGCTCGCCGAGGGAGGGCTAGGATAAAATGATAGGGATCTAGAGAAGATGACCATAGGTAACTGGAGATTTAAGTAGCGACATTGGACAGGTAGTCGGGGACAGAGAGAGGTTAGAATGGATGATAACGACGTGGGATGTGCTTAGTTTAAAGGGAAGATGGGGAAGCGCGAGTTTTAGCAGGGCACCAGGTAGATCAGATGATGCCGTGTGTTTGAGAATTGAAAGTGTATTCGGAAGTGTATTGTGAAAAGTGAGTGAGGTGATTGTGGATTGTATTGAGCATGGAAGTGTATGGAGCAGTGCATGAGGAACAAGTGTGGGTGATTGTATTGAATGATTGAAGGAGCCTGGGAGGAAGGAGGGTGCAGGACGCACCAGGTGTGATGGCACAGGTGTGCAAATACAGCTGTATGGAGAATAGTTGTGTGGAATACATGGAGTATGGAATATATGGAGTATGGAATGGATGGTCGTGGAGTGAGTATGGTGGAAACTGTGGAGTGGAGTGGATGGTGCGAAGGTGTGTATGGGGAGGATGGACGCCATCACGAATACCCGGGGAGGGTAGTTCAAGAGTTAGGTAGAGGGAGTAGGTAAATTGTGGTTGGATATTGGCATCTGTGGTGCGTGGTGGAAGAATGGTGTTTGGATGGGTGCATGAGTGACGTGGAAATGGCTGGGCGTGTGGCCTGTTAGTGTGTGTAGTTAAATGGGCACTCCGCCACTGTGAGGATGTCGGCCAGGTGAGGCCGCAGGTGGGCTCTGGGAGCCGTTAGAGTTGTGGATGGGGCCCGAGGATCCAGAGGGCGGACCCGGGTAGCCCAGTGCCAGAGAGGGCACCGAGTGGGGAGAGCGCCAGAGGGCCTTCCCCAGGTAGATAGGGTAGGGTAAGGAGCAGGTAAGCTCGGAGGCAACTGCAGTGGTGGAGGTGTGCAGGGGGGTAGACCTGCTGGGAGAGCCACATGACCCAGTGCTGAAATTGTGCAAAGGCACAGGGAGTTGAATCGGGGGAGTGAGACCCCAAATTGAGGAAGCACCACAGTTTGGCCAATGGGAATTTGGTTCTTAAAACCGCAGAGAGTAAGATTGCCAATGGATTGGCAGGGAAAGACCCCGGGTAGTGTAAAGTGTGTTAATGTCATTTAAGAGGATAGTTCGGATTGAAATCTCCTTGCACCATCTACGTCCACTCACCTGAGGTAATGACGGTGCTCCACACCATGCCATGGTTTGTTGTTGTTATTTTTTTTTTGTGCAAATGTTTGGATTGTGAGACACATCATGACGTGGGTGTGACATTGTGCTGATGTTCCATCTCTCCCTCCTTATGAGGATTGATGATGAATTGGTGATTGCAAATTTTGGATTAGTGGGATTGTGACGAATTTGGTAAAGGGGAAATATGGGGAGGACGAGACGTAGTGACGGATTTGTAATGTGTAAATTTTTGTACATACTGGGGTAAGGGGCAAGGGTAGAACAGGTAACAGGGGGGGTGACGTACGGTAGGGACGAGCTTTTCTCCGCTCAGTCTCCAGACGCACCTCACCTTGCATTGCCTTTATTGATGTGTACCCTTGTGACCTTACCCCTCGCTAACCTGCCCTCTCTGTCTTCCTTCCCCGACCCATGGATCGTGCTCTCTGGGCACCGACGGGAGCGTGCATGAGTCCGCCATTGTGTGCCCGAACCCCAGCAACCAGCTGCCTGCATCGATGCACCACTTATGGACCACATGTCTGTGGCTGAGCACCACTCATGGACCCCACGGGTTGGGGCATGGCCCCTCTGCTGGAACCGGCCACAATGGCCCAAGATCTTGCTTGTGGACCCGGTGAGGTGGCACCAAGCCCACAGGTGAACCACTCATAGTCGGCCCCTGTGGGCCATAAATAAAAAAAACGTACACGTTTTGTGCATTTTTTTATTATGCCCAAATAGGCCGCCAGCAAGAAGAACAAGAAAGACAACATCAAGAACGACAACGGCCAGCAGAGGGAACCGAAGAGGAAGACCAACACCAGGGTTTTGGTTTTTATTTGAACTATGGTGACTGTGCACTGACTGGTGCGTTTATGGTGCTTTATGGTGCTCTTTGTTGGTGCTGGTGCGTCGATGCAGCGCAGGCTGTCTCCCCCCCCCCCTCCACCCCCCCGCCCCTCCTCCCCTCCCCTCCACCCCCCCCCCCCCCAAAGAACAATCGCAGGTCCTGGGTTGCGTTTTGTAAATAGACCAAGTAGCGTCACTTGCAAATAATGCTCCCCACTGTACATGTTTAGTTTGAGAACCATTCCACAATTCGGTTATCCTGTGGGCGTAAATCTGTTAGGCAGGGTGCAATGCAGCAGAGGGACATACTTATTTGTGTTTTAAAACTGTCACACTCAGGGTCAGGTTAAATGTAGAGGGAACTACACCTACGTGTCACACTAAGTTAAAGTTTTATAGGCCCGGGTATGTGCCTGGAGGATGAGGGTGCAGTGTTGCGGATTTGAGAATCCTGTGTTTTTTTTGTGTAAATATCACCCTCTAAGTAGTGTAATGATTCCTTGTAAATACCTCCGTTGTGTGTAAAGGTCAAAGGTCGTCCTCTTAGTTACTCCATCGCAAGCACGTAGGCCATCATATACCCTTCTAAATAGTTGTTTCTTATTCTATGTAGTTTAAGGCTCTGTTTCCCACTAGTTGACTCTGCATTGCACCAAATGACATAAGATAGTTCCCTTTTCAAATTCCCCAAAGCCTCCATTCCCAAAGCCTCCATTCCCAAAGCCTCCATTCCCAAAGCCTCCATTTCCAACCGCATTGCCAACTGCATTGCCGCCATTACGCACGTGGTCAAACCTCAGAGAAGAAGGGGGAGGAGCTACATTACGGGCGTGGCCTGCACCTCGTCATCAGGAGGTGGAGCCAGGAAGCCCTTGCGCCCAACCAGGACTCGGTGGGCACGGCTTGGTAAGGTGTGGTCATGGCTTGGTAGGGCGTGGCTATATAACCCATCACGCGATGCCCCCACCGATAGATGATTGAGGGAGAGAGATGCGCGCAAGAGTTCAGTGGAGGGACTGCTTGGTGAAAGAGGTGAAGGACGAAGTCATTGAGGGAGCCAGAGAGTTGAAGGAGCCCGAATAGAGAGCTCTGGGAAAGGAGACGCTGTTCCAACCAGCCTTGCCACGACAAGCTCCGACGTGTTGCTGCGAGCATCCCGGCCATGTGGACCCGAGTGTGGAGAGTCGGCGGCTGCTCGCTCCCGGCCCGGCCGTTCTGCAGTCCCACCCGAACCTTCCTCTCCTTCCAGCCATTCGTTCCTGCCTTCATTCCCCATTTGTGTAACTCTGATTGTCGTCTGTTTTGTGTGTCTTGTCCTGGGGTATAAGTTAAGCCTGTATAGATAAGCGAGAAATTGCACTGTGTCTTCTGGTCCTTCCATCCTTCTGTAAATTATTTTCGTATCTTTCCTTCTCCTTGGTTCCTTTGGTCTTGTAAATAGAAGTAATAAATATAATTGTTCTTCCTACCTTGCCTTCTTTCCTTTACATCCGTTTCGTTTTAGTGATTTCCCCATTGGATACCTGTGGCACGATTTGGCCAACGAATAGGATCGGGTCAGTTACTTGCTAATGGTTCGTGCCGCGGCTGCTAATCCGCTCGGCAATTAACATCTTGTCCGCGGTCGCGAACGGGGTTGTTCACCTGCCTCTCCGGAGGGAGCTGGGCAGCTTCAGGACTCACGTCGGTCAGTCGCACACAAGGGGATTAATCCCCCTTTCTTAAGGGGAAAAGGGCCGACGTCGAGATCCGTAACAACATATATATATATATATATATATATATATATATATATATATGTATATATATATATGTATATATATGTATATATATATATATATACAGTGGTACCTCGGCTTACGAGTGCCCCAACGTACGAGTTTTTCGGGATACGAGCCGTCGCTCGGGCGGTTTGTTGCTTTGGGATACGAGCCGAGATCCGATGTACGAGCTCAAAAAATTTATTTTTTTGAATTTTCCGGTTGTGGCTTCCGGTTCCGGTCACGCGGTTATCTTGCCGTGAAAGCATCTCTGCTTGGATATAAAACACGCAATCGTCGAAATACATGAGCGAGGAATCTCCTTGCTCCAGCCGGTGACGTCATCGGCGGGGATCCCCGCCTCCAGAGTGGCTGGTCACGTGACCGCCAAAGCGTGTCGCGCGTGCGGGTATAATGAGCTACACCTGTGGATCACGTGACCACGGAAGCACGCCTCGCTTGAGAGGCATGGCTTTCGGTTTGCGTTTTGCTTTATAAGGCGCGATAAATGGGCTTTTGAGTGTTAGCGGTTCATGGCGTTGACGGTTCATGGCGGTTCATGGCGGTTGACGGTTCATGACGGTTCATGACGGTTCATGACGGTTCATGGCGTTGACGGTCAAAAACCCATTACATCAATTTTACCAGGCACTGTACAGTAAGTACAGTGGACACCAAATGCACGGTGGAAGGCTAGAAGTAGAAGATCGTCCAAGACAAGTGAGAATAAGCCATACTTTGGAGGAGATGACGTCATTCGCTGGTCCGATAACCAAAGATGTGGTATAAAAAACCAGGTGAGCTAACAATGCAGCAATGAAGGAATTCGGCCAAGGCACCGGCACACAACGACCTACCTACATCGAAAGACTCAATGCCAATGGTGACAGAAGCCAAGACGGCCGGCTTAAACACCGCCGAAAGACCACGGTGTACCAACTTACGATGCAGAACATCTTGCACTTAATATGATGACAACAGGTGCCATCCTCTGACGTACCATTACAGGTACAGGTACAGTACACGTGAGCACAGAGCAAAAGTTCACTGAAACCGAGATTAAGAAAAAAGAAAAAACACCTCGTGGTCCGTGCTCGATATCCGAGTTTCAATCTTTTCAAACACATGATGCTCTCGGTCACGGTATCTCCTGCGAGCTGCTTCTCCTTCAACCACACAAACAACAACTTCTCCATATCTTCATGGATAGAGGTCCGGAGCTTTGAAATAATCGTAACGCCCTTGGCTGGCGTTATAGCCTTTATGGACTCCTTCTGCTTCAAAATCGTACATATCGTAGAAGGAGTACGATCGTACTGCCTCACCAAGTCGACAACACGCACACCTCACCTGGCATGCTCTTCTCCTCTGCTTAATAAAACCAGTTTATTTCTTTACATTCTCTTGTATTATGTACAGTATATACGAGGTCGTGCTTGTTTATACATTATTTGTTATTTATAAAGTACATTTTTGTTATTTAAAAGCACCTAACAAAAAAAATTGGTGTTTTTTTTTTGAGGCTGGAACGGATTAATAGCATTTCAATGCATTTGAATGGGAAAATTTGCTTTGACTTACGAGCGATTTGGCTTACGAGCTCCGTCACGGAACGGATTAAACTCGTAAGCCGAGGTACCACTGTATATATATATATATATATATATATATATATATATATATATATATATATGTATATATATATATATATATATATATATATATATATATGTATATGTATATATATATATATATATATATATATATATATATATATATACATATACATATATATATACATATATATATATACATATACATATATATATATATATACATATATATATATACATACATATATATATATACATATATATATATACATATATATATATACATACATATATATATATACATACATATATATATATATATATATATACATATATATATATACATATATATATATACATACATATATATATATACATACATATATATATATATATATATACATATATATATATACATACATATATATACATACATATATATATATATATATATATACATATATATATATACATACACATATATATATATACATACATATATATATATATACATATATATATATATATACATACATATATATATATACATACATATATATATATATATATATATATATATATACATATATATATATGTCAGCCATTAGGGTTTAAACCCCATGACTCAATTGAGTATAACATCTGAAATTATATATCGTGCTTCTGAAAAACTGATTTGAACTCAGCTGCAGGCAGAGGCGAGTGGACAAAATGTGGTTTTGAGGCTCGACGTGCAGGGTGGATCCTTAGCCCAGTAAGCAAGTCCTTGAATGTATGTGCCAAACAGTAGATAATATGCTCGCGACCCACGTACAGGGAAAACATGTCGCCAAACGCCTTCTTCGCAAAGGGAATAATTAATTATATATCTTTGTAGTTTCTAGTATGTCTCCTAAAAAAGGACGTAACCAACCTCGGGAGAAATATAGACATTACATATCCTTGATTGTTAATGTATTCAGCACGTGTATCCAATCATTCATCTACCATTTAGCCTAGTGTATGAGAATATTTACTTCGGCCTGCGCTCGGGTCTGATATGTTTAGATAAAGAGCCAAAAAAGCTCAGCCCATCCAATGCTTACATCTGTTTGTCTAAGTTTGGCCTTCTGTAGGAAGGGACAATGGGAGGTGTTGTCGTTATGGCCCAGGTTTTGCTATGTCTTTAGCGCAGATTCTTGTCTGATATTTTGCTATAAATGAAATGCCTTTTTGCTCATTTTTCAGCGAGTGTCTTGAGAAATTGCCCGCTGCGTGTTAGGCGGTGCATTCTTGAGCCTCGCTCCACACTGTGTGTTTGTAATCGATCCCATTAAACATTGTTGCTCTGATTCTTCTTCTTCTTCCTTCCCTTGAGGTCTTCGACCGACAATTTTGGTGTCAGAAGTGGGATCATCCAAGTGTGCAGACGAGGTGGATCCTCACGTTCCAGGTCGGGAAGGAGGCCTGCCGGCACCTAATTTGGGTAAGCAATTTTTGCACATCGAAATTGAAGCCTCCTGCCTTGCTTTGGACGTGTGGACCTCTGTCGGCTGTACCACCTGGCTTGCATTCCGAACCATATTTAGTTTAAACCAGAGCAGCAGTGGGTAATGAATCGATTATACAGGGCACCCGAGATAAGGAGGGATATCCCTCAGGTAAGCTTCCTGCGTGGGAAGCAGGTAGACCCATATGTGGGAGATAGATAATAGGTGTTAAGTTACTCCGGCGTGAGAACTGCGTTTAAGGTTAGGAATCGGGGGGCGACCCGATCTTAGGACTACAGGAGGGACTAGCCCAAGAAAGGTAGGACGATGAGTATTTTAAGTTAAGCTACGCACTGGATGTGTTGGAGTGAGCACAGGTATTTGTGTATAAGGGAATGAATGATCTGTCATTGCAGCGTGTATTTGTGTTTATTGTGTGTGTGTCATTGATGTGTGTCATGGATTGACAAGGGGTTCCCCAAATTGCCTACGGGCGTTGGGCAATCCGGATGAGTAAAATTGGCAGGGAATAATGAGTATGTTATGGAGAGCATGTGTAGACAGGGCTTTAAAACAAGTGTTCAATTACATCCCCACATTAACGGCTCTCCAAATGTAGCAAGGGAGAATGGGAGTGAAAGTCAAAAATGATAGGCTGTCAACCGACTGGGTGTTTATTGAACGGCATGGCCGGGGCTTGTATTTGGCCGACTTGGGATGGCAGAATGCGTTGAATGAAGGCAAGAATGACATGTGATGCTGACGTGAGTCCAATCGGAAGGATGGATGGTTATGGTTTCACCCGGTCCGTTTATCTGTCTGTCTGTCTGTCTGTGAATGGAAATTGAACTGGACTTCGACAGAAGGCAGGTGGGTGGTCACCTGCTGTGAATTGTGGTGGAACATTTGTGACGTCCCCTAATACGAGAGGACGAATTGGTTTGTAAATGTGTTGTGCAGGTACTTTCTCTGTAGGTAGCTAAATTCTACCTGGGATAAGTTCAGGTGGAGAGGGGAGTTGTCTCTGATGCCTTGCTCCACGGGGCAGGAATATTGTTGTCAAGTCTCATGTAACCTTGGTTAACGTATATCTACGGACAAGAGCTGCACTTTATTTTAGTAAGTGACTGGGAAAGTTTGTTTTTAAAGGTGCCAGCGGAGTTGTTTAGAGTTATGGAGGTCACAACTCGCTGGAACCTCTTTATTTATGTTTGGCTGACTTACATTGGATAGTGTATGAGAAAAGGGGGACTGAAAATGCTTTGATTTTTTTCGTGGATTGCCCATTGGGCATGTTTAGGATTTAATAGAGTGGTGGAGTTCTGTGAAATATAATGACGTTGTCTTATGGACACTTTGTGAGTGACTAGACACGTGCCTGAAAGGGGAAATTGTATTCATAACTCATGTGGGTTGTGTCTGAAGAAAAGGTTTAAAAGGAAGTGAGAAGAAGGTCATGGAAAGTGCAAAGATGATTAAATTGGAAAGTCGAATCAGATGGATTACTTGTCAATGACAGGTGACTGCAGGAATTGATGAGAAAGTGGAGGAAAAGGTTATAAAAGTTGATGGAAAAGACAAGAAATAAAGAAAAGTGGTTAGTTATGGACTGTTGTTTTGTGATAAGAAGGTGATTGGGGGCTGGTGAAGATTGGATCACGGCTCTGCAGACCAGGTGAACAGAACTCCACCAGGTATATGGGAATCACATCAATTAAATTATTGCTCAAAGGGAGGTGATAGAGCAAAATGAAGAAGATTGTCATGTGGACCGCAAGGCTAACCTCCGCTCTTGCAGGGAAATGGCTTTGGGAGGCTAGTTGTTGTTTTTGGTAGACTCTAGGTTCTAAAACCTAAGGCAAAATGCATAGGAGGGTAAAATTGGTGATTGCGAATGGAGATTAGTTAGAGAACTTGGAGACGATTTCGTTATTTTTCAGATAATTTTTCCAGTGGGTTTATACTGGTGTGAAATTCGCGTATCTAGGAAGGAAGGGAGAAAAAATGTCCAGGTATTGATAGGATAACAGTGAAATTTTGAAGTGAAGTGAAGGATAACAGTGAAGTGTTAGTGTGTTCGTTGCGATTTTTGGGAATGGCAGGGTACTGTCGTACATGGATAATTGACTATGCGTTACTAGCAAAACCTCTATATGAGGCGACGAAAAACGACCAGCCACGGATGGTGAACTGGACGGACAATCGAATACGCTGCTACGAAGGACTCAAACGAGCCCTGATAACGGCCCCAACCTTAGGCCTTCCCGATTATAAAAAGGCCTTCACACTTTTCACCCATGCAGTAGGGGGATTCGCACAATCCGTAT
Organism: Myxine glutinosa; assembly: GCF_964187855.1. Taxonomy (NCBI): domain Eukaryota; kingdom Metazoa; phylum Chordata; class Myxini; order Myxiniformes; family Myxinidae; genus Myxine; species Myxine glutinosa. The sequence goes on from NW_027617361.1 coordinate 107,100, forward strand.
TAACTCAGACTCATGGAGATAGGGAACGTCCAGTAGCCTATTTCAGCAAAAAGCTTGATGCGGTAGAACAAGGCTTTCCGCTGTGCTTACAAGCCATGGCGGCTGCCCGATACGCAGTTGAGCGGACGGCCGACATAGTTATGGGACATCCGGTCCTTTTACAGGTACCGCATTGCGTCCATACACTACTACAACAGCGAAACACGCAGCATCTCACAGCCACTCGACTGATGCAAACAGGGCGCTAAAGCGACAGCCCAGACAGACGTTCCGACATCCGCACCTACAGAGTTCGATGTAATACAATTACAAGCCGCGGCCTCAAACGTAGAACATCAAGATTGGATTAAATTGGGAGCTCAGCACCCCGCAGAAGGACAAATGTGGACGATTAATGACAAACCCGTGGCACCGCGAGCTTTATTGCCATGGTTGGCACGCATGGCGCATCAAAATGGCCATGTGTGCCATAGGGGGGTGATGAGGCAGGTCACTTCCACCTGGGCAGCACCAGGCCTTTCGACTGTGGTTACCATGGTCTGTCGCTCGTGCGCTATATGTCAACGGCATCGGCGCCAGTGGATATGGCAGCCCTTGAATTACCTATCATGGATGACATGCTTCTAAAGTTTTGCATAGGTCTATCCCATGTGGCACGCAGCATACATGAACGTGTTCGGGAGGCCCTGCCGGAGCCAGCAAGCAAGCCTATCCACACCTTCGAGGCAGGAGATTACGTGCTGGTGAAGCATTTCACCCGTAAGACTGCGCTCGAACCAAGGTGGACGGGGCCATACCAAGTTCTCCTGATCACACCAACAGCGGTGTTTTGTGAGGGCAAGTCGTCCTGGGTACATGCCACACATTGTAAGTTGGCCATACCCACAAACACAGACACCTCAAACGCACCACCACAGATCGAGGATGCTGCACCACCGCCTGTTAGGGGTGGCAATCACACTTAGTTTAATATACTGCTTTGCCAGCACTGGGGACACGAGGGCATGGGCGAACACGGAGACATATGCATATGGCGACCAAACCGTTAAGGTCTACCGGCAGAGAGTTATCTGGGGTCAGAGGATAAATATACCCTGCTGCCATGTGAAGGAAGACGTATGGACACGGATAATGTGGAGGGCGTTGTACACAGACTCACATGGAAGGAAGACAGGTTTTGCTGCCCTCAGTCGTCTGAAGCAAGCGCCACGACAAGGCAGCGCACCAATAGTAAACATGGCCAGGCCAGGTTACAAATGGGGAAAGGACTCGAACAATTTAACCACGCATGTATTACTGAACAGCGGCACTACTCTGATACTACAATGTGAATTCATGACGTCACAGACCCCCTACGACTATAGGCCACCATGCATCTCATACATATTAATTCCGCACCGACGGATCGAAAGCAGGAAAAAGCCAAAGGAAAATACGTATTGGACAGTGACCCGTGCAATGGCGAAGGTACAGAACCGATCACGTTGTTGGATGTGCATGCATTTTCCCCACACCAGTACGACAGGGATAGAAATGGTAGTGCTGCCCCTGTCCCTACGAGATATGTGCTCAGGACCCTTGCGTACCCCATGTCTGACCACAACCTTGGAACTGATAGGCCCAAAATCCCCAGCAGTGTGTTCCCGGGAGTTTCGATATACCCCACCCATTAAGCAGGCTTTGTTAGACAAACCACCTGATCCAGTCTGGGTGACAGAGCAAAAGGAACGGGTGTGTCTTATAGGAAAGGGACACGTTCAGATGGGAACCTCGGAATGTACCCATACCCTGCCATCCGATACCAGAGGGAGAGAAAAGGGAGGCCCCCTTGTAATAACCATAGATGACCAAGCCCAGCATAACGTAACCAAGCTAACCATATCTTGGGGAACACCAAGCGCCACCCGCGTTGAGATCAGTAAATGCATGGCCTCGGCCCTTATCCCACCCCATGGAGTGATGTTTATTTGCGGAAATAAAGCATATCCATACTTACCCGACCAGTGGGGAGGGACTTGTTATCTGGGATCCATTTTTCCCAAGGTAAATTTGGTAAATCATGTATTATTAGATGTAGGGAAGATGATTAAAAGGAAGGTATTTTTGGAAATTGGTGAAAGTAAATATGGCATTTGAATTTCCAGACACGACACAGGAAATGCGGCTATGAATAAGCCAACCATCTGAGAGATAAGGTAACTAAATGCCAATTGGTGGGGGGCTAGGAATTTGATCATGGTGTGTGTAAGAAAGTATTTTACAGGATGGAAAGTGAAGAAGCCGCCGACAACGACTATGGTTCTGACCACAAAGGCCGTCGACCTGAATGGGCCCTTCAACAAGGCAGTTGTGACCAGCGCTCCAGAAAATTGTATTGATGTTTGTGATGACTGTGATACTTGTGGAAAACCCCTTGCGTGTACTGGCTAACGCCTCTTATGTATTATGAATGATTGGCGAATAGATAGTCTCGCATTAGTAATGAAACGAATTGGAAACGAAACCCGAATCGCAGAACTACAATTGGAAAACGAATTAGTGCATATGCGAACGATGGTGATGCAGAATCAAGTGGCTTTGGATATGTTATTGGCAGAAAAGGAAGGAGTATGTGGGGAAAACGATGAACCTATTGATGCTTGGGATTCTGATAATGATGATTTTAGTTGGGATGATTATACCTGTGATTTAGAAAGTGTAGGTTCTTTTAAAGGTTATTGCTATTATGCCAGCAGTAAGGAGCGGATGGCAAACATGTATCCGGAAGAACCACCCTCACCACCACTTACACCACCCAGCAATCACATGTACAAAGCTTGATGGCATTGGACGTCGATTGTTTGCCCTAATTCGCGAGGACCACGCCTGCATAAAGAGGGCCCCTAAATCTGGCTGGCAACCGGGTCGCACCTACGCCGTGACGAGGGTGGATTCGGAATCCGGCCGGGCGTCAGCAATCTCTTAAACAGGCGCCGTCGTCGCGAATTATGGCTAACAATTCATACGTTGAATGTTAGACGGCCAGTTAGGGCCGATATCTTTCTTGAGCATGCGTGACGCTGTATCGTGCCTGGCATGTGACTAATTGGGATGCTGACCACTGGGGTATACGGTGTCTTTCCAAGGAGTTGTCTTGTAAAGACAAAGGGAGGAACTGTCAGCCATTAGGGTTTAAACCCCATGACTCAATTGAGTATAACATCTGAAATTATATATCGTGCTTCTGAAAAACTGATTTGAACTCAGCTGCAGGCAGAGGCGAGTGGACAAAATGTGGTTTCGAGGCTCGACGTGCAGGGTGGATCCTTAGCCCAGTAAGCAAGTCCTTGAATGTATGTGCCAAACAGTAGATAATATGCTCGCGACCCACGTACAGGGAAAACATGTCGCCAAACGCCTTCTTCGCAAAGGGAATAATTAATTATATATCTTTGTAGTTTCTAGTATATCTCCTAAAAAAGGACGTAACCAACCTCGGGAGAAATATAGACATTACATATCCTTGATTGTTAATGTATTCAGCACGTGTATCCAATCATTCATCTACCATTTAGCCTAGTGTATGAGAATATTTACTTCGGCCTGCGCTCGGGTCTGATATGTTTAGATAAAGAGCCAAAAAAGCTCAGCCCATCCAATGCTTACATCTGTTTGTCTAAGTTTGGCCTTCTGTAGGAAGGGACAATGGGAGGTGTTGTCGTTATGGCCCAGGTTTTGCTATGTCTTTAGCGCAGATTCTTGTCTGATATTTTGCTATAAATGAAATGCCTTTTTGCTCATTTTTCAGCGAGTGTCTTGAGAAATTGCCCGCTGCGTGTTAGGCGGTGCATTCTTGAGCCTCGCTCCACACTGTGTGTTTGTAATCGATCCCATTAAACATTGTTGCTCTGATTCTTCTTCTTCTTCCTTCCCTTGAGGTCTTCGACCGACATATATACATACATATATATATATTGTTGCGAATATGGAATTTGGCCTCCATATCCGCTTGTAAATATTCCCCTATTTTCTCCAATACTCCCCAACTTTCCCCAATCCCCCATTCCCTAGTCCCATTGCATGTAAATAACAATCAGTAGAGCCGACCTTCCCCTTATTCCCCCATTAAATGTCGTGCCCAGGTCCACCGCACCACACGTAGACAACTTTCGGACATCTTCCTAGTTATTCTTATTCTATGTCAGTTAAGGCCTCGTCTCCATTAATTATGACTCTTCGTTGCACCAGAATGTGATTATATGGCATCAGTAGTGAGTTTAGGACCTTTCCCATACCTCCTTCCATCTTCTTCCCCAACAATTACAACAACAACAGAGGAGATGGCGGCGGAGCGGGGGAGGATGCGTCCTCACACCGGCTCGATTAGCGCCATTGACCACGCGCTCACGGGGTTACCACGGAGGGGCTGGCTGTCAGCTCCTCCTCAAGGGCGGAGCCTGGTAACCCCCCGCACCCAATCAGAAGGGCGGACCGATTCCACGAGGCGGAGCTAACGAGCCGAGGGCGTGTCACTCCCCGCCGGATATACGCGGCCACGCGCCGGATGTGACGTCAGATGCGCCCCGAGCTGGAGAAAGAAGGACCTGCGAGCGCTGAGAGAGAAAAGCCCGCCTGTGAAAGAACGTCACCTCTGAGCGCTGTGCAACCTTCCGCATCTCTGGACCGGACCGGGTCGATCCTGCCCTGAGCCCAGGAGCACCTGGAGCCATCGACAACCGCTTTCCTGCCATCAACCCCCGTGTGAGTCAGCCTTGTCCCGTTTACCTGTCGTCTGTCCGGGGTTAAGATAAGCTTGTGTCTAAGTGCTTGTCTTTCTATGTTGTACCTCTCGTCCCTGTAATCTGACCTTCCGTAACGAATATAATCTCCTCCGGAGGTCTTGAGAACCGTATCCCTGGTGTCGTCATTTTATAACCCAGCCGGGTGTCTTCTTTTTCTTATTGAGCCAGCGTGGCGCGGCTTCGTCAACGTTCGAGTACAATCGGGTAATTTGTGCGGACACGACGGCCATTCCGCTCGGCCCACCTTAACATCAAAGTCGTGTCTGTAACAATTGGTTGTCAGGAGTTGGATTCGAACCTGGGACTAAATTTATTTAGCCCAAATTTTGGACACCAATTGTGTTAGTACGGTAACAATTGGTGTCGAGGAGTGAGATTCGGACCCGGGACTAAATTAGTTAGGCCCAAATTTTGGGAGGGAAAATCGAGCCGGAGCGCGTACGGCGCTCGACCAAATCGATCCGGAGCGCGGTCCCGCGGTTACTGCGCTCGACGAAATTATAACAGCAAAATTTGGATTGGTGTTACGAAACTCGAATTTTGAAAGTCGCGCTATGGCGGATCAAGACGGCTGGGGTCCGGTAGGGGAGAGTGAAGCAGGGTCGGTCCAGGACCAAATTGAGGGACATGAGGGACAGGAGGAGAGCGAAGCAGCGAGGGTAGCAGACGCACAAAATAGCGTCGTTGTGCCCGACATTGCGGGAGCGCAAAATGGCGCCTCGCTGGTCACCGCGCCCGCGACCGTGGCAGCGCCCCTGGTGGATCCGAACCTTTTTATGTTGCAAATGGGGGCCCTTATGGAGAGGCTAGAAGCAAAAATGGGGGTAATGAATAACCAAATGGGGGTAATGGGAAACGAAATGGGGGTAATGAGGGACGAAGCGAGGGCTCGGAGTGAGCGATTGGGGGTAATGGGAAACCAGATGGGGGTAATGAGGGACGAAGCGAGGGGTACCGGAGAGGGGTTAGACAACGGGATAAAGGAGGTGAAAAATGGGTTAATGGGGGTAGAAAATAGAATGGCTGCCCAGGAGAATCAGATAGAGGGAGTGAAAAATGGGGTAGAGGGAGAGGAGATCAGAAGAGGAGTGAGTGAGGAGGTCGGAGGAGTGCGCGAGGAGGTGAGGCACTGTGAGGAGCACATGGAAAAGGAGGTGAGAAAGGGGACTGTAAAGTTACAAGGGGGCATAGAGGACCTGACGCAGGAGGTGGAGCAGCTGACGGTGGGACAGACGGAGTTAGTGGAGCAGGTTCAAAGGAACACTGCGGTATTAGGAGGTTTAAAGGCGACACAGAAAGAACTAAAAGATGACTTGGTAGCGACGAAGAGGGAATGTCAGATGGTACGTGAGGGACTGACGGCGAGGTTGGACGAGGTGGTAGAGGTAATGGAGACGAAGGACCGGCAGGTGAGGACGCACCTGGAAACGGTCAAGGTAGCCTTGGAGGACGAGCTTGAGGAGACGTACCGGGGAATAAAAGAGGTGAGGCACAAATTAGAAGAAGTGGAAGAAGGGGTGAGCGAAATTAAGAAGCGACGGAGAGGGGATAACAAAGAGATAAAAGAGGAGATAAAAGAATTGGTCCAAAGTCTGTGTTTGGATCGTGATGATGTGCTCATTAACCGGATGAGGGATTCGCAGGTGATGGAGGAGAAGCGAAGAGGAAGAGGACCCGGTGTAAGTGGTGACCAATATGGTCGTGCGTATGATGCGCCAGGGGATTTAATAAGCTTGGGGGTCGAGATGGACCCGGGTGTTCGTGAGAGGCCGTTGGTGAAGTGTGCGACAGGTCTGGTGTGCGAAAGAGGAGGTGTGCGAGAAAGTCCGACTCTGGGGTGTGTGAGGAAAAAGTGCGTGCCAAGGAGTGAGTGTGTTGGCAAGAGTGAGTCGGTCGTAGCGCGTGTGCGAGGGGGCACATGGAAGCGCGGTGTGGTGAGTGTTACAGAGGGTGTGACGGGAGAGTGTGCGCAAGAAAGGTGTGTGACGGACTGGTGCATGAGGAAAGAGTGCGCTGTCAGAAGTAAGGAAGAGTGTCCACCTGTGGTGAGTGTTACAGGGTGTGACGGGAGAGTGTGCGCAGGAGTGTGCGTGAGAAAGGTGTGTGACGGACAGGTGCATGAGGAAAGAGTGCGCTGTCAGAAGTAAGGAAGAGTGTCCACCTGTGGTGAGTGTTACAGAGGGTGTAACGGGAGAGTGTGCGCGAGAAAGGTGTGTGACGGACAGGTGCATGGGGAAAGAGTGTGCTGTCAAGAGTAAGGGTGAGTGCGTTGTCAAGAATGGAGGTGAGAGTATTGAGAGTGACAAGGAGAGTGAGTTGGTTGTGACAGGTGAGCGAGGATGTACACCTGGGATGGAAGGAAGCACACCTGGAATGGTAGAGCGTGAGTGGGAATGCACGCTGGAGTTGGTGGTGAGGCACGTGGTTGGGTGTGCGAATGAGGGCACACCTGTGATTGTCACAGAGGAGGTGACCGAGGAGGGGGCGCGAAGCGGTGTATTGGTGAGGTGTGCGAGCAACGAATGTGTGCCAAAATGTTCGGTGGTCAGGTGTGTGACCAAGGCTGTGAGTGGAATGAGTGTACCTGGGTGTGTAAGGAAAGGTACGAGGAGCATGGGCACAGCTGGATGTGTGAGCAAGGAACGGGCTGCGGGGTGTAAGCGTCCAGGTGAAGCATCGACGTTACACGGGTTAGAGGTTAGAGCGACTTTTAGCCGAAGCAGGCCCTCGGTGCGTGCCGGGCCTCGTTTTGAACGGCCGCGTCCAGGCTCCACTAGGCGGAGCTGGCAGCCCGATAGGAAGGGTCGTTATGGCGACCACGTTTTGTTGAGACGTGCCGGCAGGTCGAGATCGGGACATTGGATGGCTCCACGCCGAGGTGATGCGTGGGATCTCGGCCCGGGTAAGCCCCCGTCCCTGCCCCGAATGCCGGACGCATCCAGCCGCTGGCACAAAACAACCAGTATCCATTGCTTGGCTTTACGAAGCCGGGCTTTGGACAGGAATTGGCGCACCGAGAGGCATTAGTGAGTAGACTGGGTGATGAGGTTAGTGTTTCGGACCCAAAATTGGAGAAAAACAAAATTTGATGATTGGCAAGGGATTGGCAGTAGTGATTGGCAGATGATGGGCAGTGATTGGCAAATTTTTGATTTATTGAAATTTGATGTGCAAAATTGGTAGTGAGAGACCCCCGATGGGGTGGGATGGCAAATCTGCCACCCTTCCCATGCTGGGGGGCAAAGGAGCAATAGATTATGGGGTGTATGGCAGTGAAAACTAGCCCGGGTGGGTTAGGATATGGTGTGTAGGGATCTAGCGAGGATTGACATTAGGTGACGTTAAGTTTAGTTAGTGACTGATACCTGTAGTAGGGACGCAGGTAGTTTAGTGTGGATGATAATGACGTGGGAGCGCAATAGTTTAAAGGGACGACTGGGAAGCGCAAGTTTCAGAAGGGAGTAGTTAGCTGAGATGATGCCGTGTGTGTGAGGATTGTACAGGTGTGATTGCACAGGTGTGCAACTGGACAGGTGTGTGGAGCAGTGTGTGAGTAATGAGTGTTGTGGATCAGCGCGAATGCGCTTGGGGAGAGAAGGGTGCAGGTGGCACCAGGTGTGAGAGCACAGGTGTGCAAGTACAGGTGTGTGGAGAGAGTTGGAGTAAGTGGTACGGAGTGGTGTGCATGGTGCGAAGGTGTGGATGGGGGAAGAGTGGACCCCTTTCACGAATACCCGGGGCGGGTAGTGTAAGTGTTAGGTAGAGGGTATAGGTAAGTTGTGGTTGGATATTGGCATTTGTGGTGCGGTTGCAGAATGGTGTTGTGAATGGGTGCATTAGTGTTGTGGAAATGGTGGGGCGTGTAGCCTGTTAGTGTGTGTAGTTGGTTGGGCACTCCACCACTGTGAGGATGTCGGCCAGGTGAGGCCGCAGGTGGGCTCTGGGAGCCGGTAGAGTTGTGGATGGGGCCCGAGGATCCGGAGGACGGACCCGGGTAGCCCAGTGCCAGAGAGGGCACCGAGTGGGGAGAGTGCCAGAGGGCCTTCCCCAGGTAGTTAGGTTAGGGCAAGGAGCAGGTAAGCTCGGAGGCAACTGCAGTGGTGGAGGTGTGCAGGTGGGTAGACCCACTGGGAGAGGTACACGTCGCAGCCCAGAAATTGTACGAGGGCACCGGGAGATGAATCGGGGGAGTGAGACCCCAAATTGAAGAGCACCACAGTTTGGCCAATGGGAATTGGTTTTTAGAACCCATAGTGTAAGAGGGCCAATGGTTTGGCCGGAGAAAGACCCCGGGTAGTGTAAAGTTGTTAAAGTCACTTAGGAAATAGTTAGGATTGATGAACCTGTCGCACCATACGCAGCCACTTACCTGTGGTGATGATGATGACTCCACACCTGTGTTTTCTTTGTTTTGTTGCAGGAGATGAATCGCTGTGTGGATTTGTGAGACGCATCACGACGTGGATGAGACATTGGGGTGATTCCATCTCTCCCTCCCTAGGAGGGACTGATGATGAATTGGTAATGGCAAATTATGATGTTGAGTTGGAGATGGCAAATTTTGATGAGAGTTGAAAATGGCAAATTTGATTGGTTAGGAGGGAGAGAAGACGAATTTGGTTTATGGGAGGAACGGGGAAGACAGTAGGGATGTTTGTTGATTTGTAAAGTAGATGTTTATGAGTAGTGTTGTGTTGTGTGGATACAGTAAGGGGTAAGGGAGGGGCCATGTAGGTTACCTGGTGGGGGGGGGGCGTACGATAGGAACGTACCTGTCTCACCTGGTTCCCATGTGCCCCCAGTGTGCATTACCTTATATTGCGTGCACTTTTGCGCCCTTACCACCTTACTCACTTGTCTGCTTCTTTTGTCTCCCGCCTCCGAGGATCTGGCTTTGGGGTAGAGAGAGAGGAGAGAGAGGTGCTGGCTACGCAGTTGTGGGCCTGCACTTTCGCTGTTGGCTGCCTGGATCGATACACCATATGGACCGCAATGTTTGTGGCCACCCACAATGGACCGCAGTTCGTTTGCGGCCAAGCACCACCCGTTGATGGACCTATGGGTCAACGTGGCACCTATGCCATACAGGTGAACCACTAATAGTTAACACCAAGTGCACCACAAGAAGAGCAAGAGACACCTGCAGGGTTAGGGGTTGTCGAATTTATTTTTATTCCAATGAACAATGGTGACTGCACCGATTGGTGGTGGGGTGGTGCTTTTGATGCTGGGAAAGGGTGCTCTGCACGTTATTAAAGGCCGTCGGCCACAGAGCACTAGTGGGTTGGTGTATCGATGCTGGCAAGCGCGCTCTCTCTATGCATAACATCTGCATGTGTTCCTCCAAAAAACAGGTCCTGGATCGTAGTGTAGATATCAGCGTAATCTTGTAAATAATGCTCCCTACCGGCTGTATGTTTAGTTTGAGAATTCTTTCCGGATTCGGTTATCCTGTGGGTGTGTTTCTGTGAGGAGAAGGGTGCAACGTCGCAGGGGGACATATTTACTCATTTGTGAATATCTGTAAAACTGTCGCACTCAGGGTAGAGTTAATAGTAGAGGGAACTACATTGCGTGCCACACTAAAGTAGGTAAAAATTTATCGGGTCGGGACGCCCCGAGGGTAGAGAAGGGTGCAATGTTGCGAATATGGAATTTGGCCTCCATATCCGCTTGTAAATATTCCCCTATTTTCTCCAATACTCCCCAACTTTCCCCAATCCCCCATTCCCTAGTCCCATTGCATGTAAATAACAATCAGTAGAGCCGACCTTCCCCTTATTCCCCCATTAAATGTCGTGCCCAGGTCCACCGCACCACACGTAGACAACTTTCGGACATCTTCCTAGTTATTCTTATTCTATGTCAGTTAAGGCCTCGTCTCCATTAATTATGACTCTTCGTTGCACCAGAATGTGATTATATGGCATCAGTAGTGAGTTTAGGACCTTTCCCATACCTCCTTCCATCTTCTTCCCCAACAATTACAACAACAACAGAGGAGATGGCGGCGGAGCGGGGGAGGATGCGTCCTCACACCGGCTCGATTAGCGCCATTGACCACGCGCTCACGGGGTTACCACGGAGGGGCTGGCTGTCAGCTCCTCCTCAAGGGCGGAGCCTGGTAACCCCCCGCACCCAATCAGAAGGGCGGACCGATTCCACGAGGCGGAGCTAACGAGCCGAGGGCGTGTCACTCCCCGCCGGATATATGCGGCCACGCGCCGGATGTGACGTCAGATGCGCCCCGAGCTGGAGAAAGAAGGACCTGCGAGCGCTGAGAGAGAAAAGCCCGCCTGTGAAAGAACGTCACCTCTGAGCGCTGTGCAACCTTCCGCATCTCTGGACCGGACCGGGTCGATCCTGCCCTGAGCCCAGGAGCACCTGGAGCCATCGACAACCGCTTTCCTGCCATCAACCCCCGTGTGAGTCAGCCTTGTCCCGTTTACCTGTCGTCTGTCCGGGGTTAAGATAAGCTTGTGTCTAAGTGCTTGTCTTTCTATGTTGTACCTCTCGTCCCTGTAATCTGACCTTCCGTAACGAATATAATCTCCTCCGGAGGTCTTGAGAACCGTATCCCTGGTGTCGTCATTTTATAACCCAGCCGGGTGTCTTCTTTTTCTTATTGAGCCAGCGTGGCGCGGCTTCGTCAACGTTCGAGTACAATCGGGTAATTTGTGCGGACACGACGGCCATTCCGCTCGGCCCACCTTAACATCAAAGTCGTGTCTGTAACAATATACATACATATATATATATACATATATATATATACATACATATATATATATACATATATATACATACATATATATATATACATATATATATATATATATATACATATATATATATATACATACATATATATATATACATACATATATATATATATATATATATATATATACATATATATATATACATACATATATATACATACATACATATATATACATACATATACATACATACATATATATACATACATACATACATACATACATATACATACATACATATACATACATATATATACATACATATATATATATACATACATATATATACATACATATATATATATACATACATATATATACATATATATACATACATATATATACATACATATACATACATACATATATATACATACATATATATACATACATATATATACATACATATACATACATATATATACATACATATATATACATACATATATATATACATACATATATATACATACATATATATACATACATATATATATATACATACATATATATATATACATATATATACATACATATATATATATACATACATATATATATATACATACATACATATATATATATACATTTTTTTTTTTTTTTTTTTTTTTTTTTTTTGTATACTGAATCGAGGCTCGTGAAAGAGCTAACATTTACTTCACAAACAAATCAACCAGACAAACAAAATATATAAAAAGAGGGAGCGGAAAACAAGATGGGGAGAGAAGGTGAAGCACACAAACACAACATTTGAGAGCAGGGAGATGTGTGGAAGGGAGAGGGCTTGGGGGGAGGAGGCATGGGAAGGGAGGGGGGGGGGGGTGGAGGGAGAAGTATAAAACACAAGGACACCAATGACTTCCAGGACAGAAGTTGGTATTTCAAAAAAGTGGAATTGGGGTGAAATTAGCGGGGGTAGAAAAGATCAAGGTTTTGGATGGGGGAAGATAAGAGATGGTGGTGAACAGCTGTTTTAAAGACCTGGAGGGTGGAGTGGGATTGAAGAGAGTGAGGGAGTTTGTTCCAGAGGCGGGAGAAAAGAGGAATGAAGGAGTGAAGGTGAGCAGAGAGTCTTGATTTTGGCAGTTTGACCATAAGAGGGTTGCAGGCAGATCTTGTGCGACCTGTAGGAATATTTGCGGGACAGAGCCCAGAGAGAGCTGGGGGGGCAAGGCCAGAGAGGAGTCGGTAGAAGATGGAAAGACCACCAACCTGCCTGCGGTGAGTGAGTGAGAGGCCCTTGGAGTTAGCTTCATCGCGGGAGATTCCAATGATTCTGAATGCTTTGGTTTCAACAGCGTGAAGACGAGCTAGGTGTGAAGCAGGAGCACCAGCCCAGAGGGGAGAGCAGTATTCCATTGAGCTGCGGATGAAAGCCTTGTATGTGGTGAGGAGCTCAGGTGTGCCAAGGAAGGACTTCGCACGACGGAGGATGCCCAGTCGGCGACTGGCTTTGGAGGCCAGATTTGAAATGTGGTTTTCCAGGAAAGATCATGGCAGATAGTGAGACCCAAAAGCTTGAGTGACAGAACTTCTTGGAGAGGATTATTCAGAAAGTGGATGGGAGGGTTGTCCAGTCGGTCTTTTCGGAGAGACATCGTAAGAATGTGAGATTTGTCAGGATTGAAAGACATGTTCCACTTGTTTGCCCAGTCTGTGATTTTGTCCAGGTCTGCAGAGAGTGAGGAGGCAGCAGACTGCCGATCTGAGGGATGAAGAATGGAGCGACAGAGAGTAGAGTCATCAGCAAAGAGATACAGAGGATTTTCAAGAGAGTCAGAGAGATCATTGATGAAGACCAGAAAAAGGACAGGGCCTAGAACACTGCCTTGTGGAACTCCAGCCTGAACAGGAAGAGGAGATGAGAGAAACCCATTCAGGGCCACACGTTGACTACGACTAGAGAGGAAGTCCGCCAGCCATGCGTGGAGATTTCCATGGATACCAAAAGAGGAGAGTTTGGTGAGCAGAGCGGGTGCCAGACCGTATCGAAGGCACGTGATATGTCGAGGGAGGCAGCTCTAATTTCCTGTTTGGCATTGAGGACCTCCATCCATTGTTGAGAAAGCAGAAGCAGCATGTCCAGAGTAGAGTGTCCAGTTCTGAAACCAAATTGATGATCAGAGATCAAGCCATTGGAGAAGAGGAAAGATTTCATATCTGAAGCAATGATGGATTCCATGACTTTGCTGATAATTGGGAGAAGGCTGATTGGTCTGTAGTTGCTGGGATCTGTTTTTTGCACCTTTTTTGTGCAAAGCGGTGATGTTGGCAGATTTCCAAGCAGATGGAAGATGACCTTGAGCAAAAGAGAGGGTGAAGAGAACAGAGAGAGGGAGTGAAAGAGCGGAAGAACAGGATTTTAGGACCCGTGGGCTGATTCCGTCAGGTCCAGTTGCAGAATCCGAGTCGAGGGTTGACAGAAACTTTTCCACCTTGTCAGGAGGAAAGGACACAGAGTCCAGGAGCAGCTGGGTACGACTGGGTACGGTGGGTACAGAGAGGGATGGGTTTGGGACACAGGATTTAGAGGCAAACACAGAGTTGAGGCATTCAGCTTTTTCGCGTGCGGAGTCAGCCGTGTGGCCATTTGAGGTGAGGGAGGGGATGGAGGGGGAACAAACACCAGAAACAGATTTGACCAGACGCCACCAGGATTTGGAAGAGGGAGACAGATAAGAGAGTTCGGTCCTGAGAACGGAGAGATATTGTTTCCTGCTCTCCTGAGCGTGGACACACACTTGTTTCGGGCTTTGTGAAAGGAAATGAGATTTCCTTCCGTTGGATTTGCTTTCCAGGAGACGAAAGCAAGTTGTTTCTGGGCAATAGCCTCACCACAAGATTCCGTGTACCATGGACGGGAGGAAGGGTATGACAACAGAAGACGAGATGGGATAAATCTGTGCATGAGAGAGAGCAGTTTGCTTTGGAAGAATTCCCAGGAAGAATTGATGTCAGAGGCAGTAGAGATGGGAGACCAGTCCAGATGATTGATGGCTGCTTGAAGACCGTGCCAGTTGGCCTGAGTGAAATGCCAGACTCGTCGACGCTGAGGAGGCTCTCTGAGAATGGTCAGAGAGATGTCCACTTTAACAAGCACATGATCAGAAGAGCCGATTGGAGCAGAAGAAGAGCAGCAGACATTTTCAGGGAAGTTAGTCATAACCAAGTCCAGAAGAGAAGATGCTCCGTTGACTGAAATCCGGGTCGGGAATTGACAGTTTGTGTCAGTCCCAGTGAGTCACAGAAGTCCTTTGCTGAAGAGCCATGGCTGGTGAGAGAGGTACCCACACCCAGCCAACTGGCATGGTGACAGTTGAAATCACCACATATGAGGAAGAGAGAGTTGGGATGGGTAGATAGAAGTTGGTCCATATTCTCAGACAGCGAGATGTAGATGGAGTCATCACTGTTTGGTGGACGGTACAACACACATATGAACAAAAGGTGGGAGCGAAGGGGAAGCCGTAGCCAAAGGAATTCCTGGGGGTGAGGTGGAGAGAGGGCAGTGCAGGGCGAGTGAGGAAGAGAGTTTTTTATAAAGATAGCAACCCCACCTCCAGGACGAGGCTCAGGTCTATCATACCGGAGTAGGGAGTAACCTGGGAGAGATACCAAGGAATCAGAGACATCGTGAAGGAGGAAGTTTCTGTTAAGCAGATCACGTCTGGTTTGTCAGAAGCAACCTGTATGGAGAGATCAGACATGTTTGAGCGAAGGCCCCGGATGTTTGAGGTCCATACTGTTAAGGAAGAGGAAGGGGGAGCATCGGATACAGAACAGGGGGGGGGAGTGGTAGGGTAAGATGTGGAAGAGGAGGAAGAGGTAGGGAGAGCTGTTGAAGGTGTGTCAGAGATTACAGAATAGATCGGAGAAAGGGAAGGATGGGGCAGACAAAATGTTTGATGGTGATTGGGAGAGGCGCAGTGAGGTGTTATTTGACGAGGGGGAAGAGCGAGGCAGAAGGTTGAGGGAGATGAAGGTGAAAGTTGGAAGGGGGAAGAAGCGGGGAGGACGCTTTGAGGGGGAGGGGTGAGAGGGGAGTCTAGGAGGGGAGGAGCGAGGGAGAGTCTCGGAGGGGAGGGGTGTGGGGGGAGATTTGAAAGGAATGGGTGATTGGGAAGATTTGGAGGGAGGGGCAAGGGGGAAGATTTGAAAGAGATGGGTGATGGGGATGATTTGGAGGGGATTGGCAAGGGGTTAGATTTAGAGGGGAGGGGTGATGGGAAATGGGATTTTGGGGTGATGGGATTTTGAAAATGTACGATTAATGGGAAACGAACATTTATTGCAAAATGAGATATTCTTGAGATATATATATATATACTAGCTGAGGTACCCGGCTTCGCCCGGGTTGAATAAGAATAATACAAATATATGGTGAAAAGAACATGTATATTTAAGAGCAATATCACAGTACATTTCCTACATGACGTTTTGTCAATTTCAATTTCTCAAAACCTCTTGGTATACAACATTTCTGGTTTTCTTACTTGGTGCCAAGTCATAAAGATTGCTTGGTTTTCCAACCCTCGAGCAGCCCACGTACAGCTGGCCATGGGAAGTACCCGGCATTGCCGGGCGGGGGAAGGGAGGGGAGGAGGATGGGAGGGGAGGGGAACGGGGGAGGAGGGGAGGGGAGGGGAGAAGAGGGGGCAGGGAGAAGAGGGGGGGAGGGGAGAAGAGGGGGGGAGGGGAGAAGAGGAGGGAGGGGGAGGAGAGGGGAGAAGAGGAGGAGGGGGAGGGGGAGGGGGAGGGGAGGAGGGAGGGGGAGGAGGAGAGAGGGGAGGGGAGGGGAGGGGGTTGGGAGAAGGGGGAGGGGAGAGGGGAGGGGGTAGGGGGAGGGGGAGGGGGAGGGGGAGGGGGGAGTGGCGGGGGAGGGGGGAGGTGAGGGGGAGGGGGGAGGGGAGGGGAGGGGGGAGGGGGGAGGTGAGGGTTAGGGGGGAGGGGAGGGGAAGTAAGGGCAGGGGGAGGGGAGGGGAGGGGGAGGGGGAGGGGAGGGGGGAGGGGAGGGGAGGGGGGAGGGGAGAAGAGGAGGGAGGGGGAGGAGAGGGGAGAAGAGGAGGGAGGGGGGAGGAGGGGGAGGGGAGGAGGGAGGGGAAGGGGAAGGGGAGGGGAGGGGGGGAGGGGAGGAGAGGGGGGAGGGGAGGGGGGAGGGGTGAGGTGAGGGGGAGGGGAAGGGGGGAGGGGAAGGGGAGGGGGGATGGGGGATGGGGAAGGGGGAGGGGGAAGGGGGAGGGGGGAGGGGGAGGGGGAGGGGGAGGGGAGTGGAGGGGGAGGGGGAGGTGAGGGGGAGGGGGAGGTGAGGGGGAGGGGGAGGGGGAGGAGGGAGGGGAGAGGGGAGGGGAGGGGAGAGGGGAGGGGAGGGAGAGGGGAGGGGAGGGGGGACGGGGGCTTCGCCCGG